>NW_015174296.1:562553-577490 GCF_001447785.1 Gekko japonicus
TCCAGGCTCCACCCCTCAAATATCCAGGAATGTCCCTACCTGGAGTTGGTAACCCTATCTCCTTCCCAGCCAACCATCAACCTATCATTATCTGCCCCTGATCTTTATCATTTGGAAAGCAGTTTTAATTCTGAGTGATATCCAGCCCTCACCTGGAGATTGGCAGCAGTGGTTCCCCAGGAGGAAAATGCAGTCTTTCTCTGCAGTGGAGACCAAAGTAGCTTACATCATTCTTCTCTCCCCCTTTCAGTTTGCACAACAACCCTGTGAGGTAGGTTAGGCTGAAAGTCTGTGACTGGTCCGAAATCACCCACTCAACTTCTACAGCAAGAACCAGGGTCTAGCAGACCCTGCTCTGAAGCACTAACTGCTATGCCTAGGATAGCCAACGTCCAGGTGGAGCCTGAAGATCGTTGGGTATCACAACTGAACTCCAGACAATAGATCTCTCCCCCCCCCCGGAGAAAATAACTGCTTTGGAGGGTAGACTCTATGGCATTCCTCCCCAAACTCTGGCTTCCTTAGACTCCACCACAGAATATCCAGAAATTTCCCAACCTGGAGCTGGCAACCCTAGTCAGGACTGGCCCCAATGAGTTCTCCACAAAGGCCTGGAAAGGGCTTTCTTCCTTTGCCTTTTTACTGACAGAACTAAGATGGGTTGCCTAGCAACAGCCACTGAGGGAAAAGTTAGTCCCACAGGAGCCAAGCAGGAGAAGTGTCTTCATCAGGAGAGACAGGCAGTTTATTCTGTGAGGGAAGAGTGTCCAGGCTGGCAGTGGGCGTGGGAGAGGAGTGGACCCAGCCACAAGCCAGTCACATGTGAGTACTCTTGAGTGGCGGTTGATGGGCCAATGGCTGATGGAGTGCACTGCACAGCCAATGGAAAAGCTGGAAATGGCCAATGTGTAAGGGAATTATATATTAATGATAACATTAAACAGCAGTACCAAATGTTCATCAAGCATCCTTTGCAGTTATTGGCCATAATACTGGAAGTTGCAAGCAGGTTTATTTCTTATGGACCAATTGGATAAAATCCTATGTTGATTTTTCTGTATATCTCCATAAGTTAAGGAACCAGAGACTCTTTCCTTTTTAGAATATAAAATCTGAAAATCTAGAGAAGGACAATCGAATATCCCAAAGAAAACTGCATCCATGTAAGCCCTCCTCCCATGGCTACAGCCCTAGTGTCCATGGCTGCACATGGGATGGATAACCATTAAGCCCATTACAGCTGCTACAAGAAAGAGTTTAAGAAGAGAAGAAGAAGAGATTGGAGTTATACCCCACCCTTCACTACCCAAAGGTGTCTCAGAGCGGCTTACAAACTCCTTTCCCTTCCCCTCCCCACAACAGACACCCTGTGAGGTAGGTGGGGCTGAGAGAGCTCTTGACAGAAACTGCTCTTTTTCAAGAACACCTCTTATCAGAACTACGGCTTGCCCAAGGTCATCCAGCCAGGTGCAAGTGGAGGAGTGGGGAATCAAACCTGGTTCTCCCAGATTAGAGTCAGTGCACTTAACCACTACACCAAACTGGCTCTTAATGAGATTAACAATTAATGAGATTAACAGTTTCTTCAGAACACTGGCACTTACTTTGATTGATCTGGACTAATTTGCTGTACATGTTGGATGAAGAATTTGCTAAAGATTTGGTCCCTTTCATGCATAACACAGGTTTATGATGATTTATCCTGAAGTGTACTATATGTTCAGCTTTCTGTTCTTACTTATCATTTAGCATTCCTTTGTATTGTTAGGTAAAGGTTAAAGGTATTGTTAGCTGATCCTAAATTAGAGGAGGTAAGAACTACATACACCCACCATGAGTTACTTGGAGAAAGGGTGGGCTAAAAATGTGATAGATCCAGATTTTAATATGAAAGAGATAATGGGTAAATATCAAGAACATGGAAGTCTGGACACAGGTACATCAGAATCTGAGATCTGAAACTCATTTATTCAAAAGTAGACTAACTAAAGTCAGTGAACTCACAGTAGCATTAAAAGGTTGCATTGACTGCAGTTACAGCCTCAGTAAAATACTGTTGTATCTGGAAATAAAGAGTTATTGTTAACTGATCTTCAAAAGAAAGTTGCTTTGTTTTTACCTTTCAATATTACCAGCCAGTTTCCCCCACGTAGTTCAGCTTTTTTCCTGCAAAAAAAAGACTCCCACATCCAGTTCAGGGGTTCAGTTTCTAGAGGGGAGAATATTACGACAGTGTGTGTGGCATTCAAAATGTGCTTAACTGAATCTTCTCAGTACTGGGAAAATGATATACAGGAACACATGATACTACCTTATACGGAATCAGACCACTGGTCCATCAGAGTCAGAACTGTCTCCTCAGATGGGCCGTAGGCTCACCAGGATCTCAGGCAGAGGTTTTTCATATCACTTGGAACCTGATCCTTTTATTTGGAGATGTTGTGAATTGAACCTTGGACCTTTTTCATGCCAAACAGATGCTCTACTACTGAGCTACAGCTCCTTCTAATGGAATTTACAGTGTGGTGGGGGGTTTTTTTTTGCTTGATACAGAGTGAGGAATGTAGGGATGTTGAAAGAGAGTAAGAATAAATAATACATCAGTGAAACGTGGTTCAATAATAATATGCAGCCATAAAAATTTGAAACTCCAAGTATTACTTATATCTCATTAACAAGCTGAAGAACTAAATTTAGTTTTGCTGAACAGAAAGCATGAGTACCCTATGATGACTGGTTCTCTTCCAGGATTTCCTTAGCAGAGGGAAGGCCACAGGCTGTCAGGTACACACCCTTGCCCTTGGTCCATGCCCCAGCCATTTATCCCCTCTGCTCCTGGATACTTCAAGAGACCATGGCAGGTCTGATCATGGGTAGGTCCATGCTGGGGCTTCCAGGCCTGAGGGCCCTGCTGACTGTGCTAGCTCAGGGTCCCTTTGGGAAGACCCTGAGACCCTGGGCTCACTGGAAGGATTTGCCAAAGCAGGGCTCAGGGATAGGTTGCTCTTCTCTTCCTCTTATGAGGACTCATCCTCCCATGCTACACCGGGGTGGTCTATGAGAACTCGGCTCTGTTCAATAGTGCTTATCCTGACAAGCATAGATTTTGCGCTAAGGAAAGGTTAGCAAGATATGCTCATGCCCCTCAACACTAGCAACCAGCAATCATTCTGATTATTGAAAGTATTGTCTGATTGGAAGGCTCAACCAGTCCTTAATTCATCCAGAGTGAGAGTAAAATGAGGACCCTGGAATGCATTTAAATGTATTTTTATTTATTTTCAAAATTTCATATTCTCCCTTTATGGCCTTACAAGGCCCTTGGAACATCATTTCTCAAGAGATGCAAATTTAATCCTTAACTGGGGGACAGGGATCCAATCAAGGCAACATCTATTTGTGGCAGGGCACAGTAGGCAGGGCTAGCATAAAGATTCCTAACAATTTCAAAAGTTAATAAAGTAAGCTTGTTGTTCAAAGAGTGAGAGCCAACTCAAAACCTTTTTTGCTTCATTTTTGAAGTTGTGAAATCAAGCCAGTAAACTTTACTTAAGTGATGTTATGTGGCTTTTTCAACACATTTCTACAGCTGGCTCAGCACTGCAAGCCACTCAGAAGTGGACGGAGCAACGATATGCCAGTTTGCAAACTAAAGATACGTTGAAGCAAAATCCTCTGACTATTTCAGTACATTGCGATGTCAACAGACCATAGTGAAAGTCAGCTAGAGTGTGTGTGGGAATAAATTCTCAGAGGGAGACTGTGTTTGCTACACCATTGAGTCAGGACCTTTTCACTGAAATCCCATTAAAATAAATGGAACTCCTTTCAAAAATGGGGTTGCGAATAGAAGGAGAGATAAAAGGAGAGGTACACACAAGAGGATATGAAGGAACAGGTGAGGCAGAGTGATGTACAGAAGGGAGTTGGCAACACTCCCATCGATGCTGAGCTCTTCATTAGTTTTTCTAAACCACGGCCTCAGTTTTTATCTTAAATAATAAAGTAACAAGCAAGAATGTTTAAAACTGGTGCAGTTCAAGCATTGGTTGGTGTTGTTGCTGAAAAACCACACTCAAACAATGGCAGCTTTATGTTGTAGCTAGAGCTTAAACATGACATTGCTTTGCTAACACTCATTGGAAACCATTACAGCTGCAGTGTGGAATCCATACATGAAACAGTCTTCCAGAAGTGGCCAGGTCATATTTGGAGCATTTGAATGAGGCTTATATTAGCATGCATGGAAATTAGAAGACAATGGAAGTGTAAGAATGTTAATTTTAACACTGATGAGAAGAAAAGGTAAAATAAAAAGAAAACAAGTTTGAGATTTGCCACTCATACAAGATGATGGGAGATCCCTGAATGGATTTCTCAAGAAGTTTTAGTTGGTAAATAGCTGGGGGGGGGGGGTTTAGCACCCTATGAAACTTCCCTACATAGCAGTGGGTGATGGTAGAGGGGGAGGACTCTAAAGCAGTTTATCTGCCAAGTGTCAGGGAGAATTATTTCTGTTTCACATTGCAACATTCCACTGCTGACAGAACAAAGTGTGTGTGTCAGTCTGCATCATCTAATAGCTGTTAGGCATGTTAGCCAGCATGCTAAAGGGGTCACACAAGGACACAGAACTCTGTAAGCCTGGCTGGTTTTATCTCCTCTCCTTTCCTTTGCATTTTATATTTGTTGTGCAAATAAGCATGCAGATGCAAAAAGCTGCTCACAACATAGATACTTGCATATGATTGCCCTTTGCATTTGGTACCATCAGAATCATCTTGACACCACCTTCCAGAGGTTTAGTTGCTCAAGTGAATAAGAACATAAGAAGAGCCCTGCTGGTTCAGACAAGTAGTCCATCTATTCCAGCATCCTATCTCACACAGTGGCCAACCAGGTCCTCTGGAGCGCCAACAACAGGGCATAGAGGCCGAGGCCTCCCTCTGAATAAGAATCCCCACTTTGCCTGATAAACATGCATTGAAAAGATGGATTAATGTCATTGGTTGGGTAAAGGGTGTTAGCAGGTGAACTTGTGGCCCCGGTCACACGGGAGGATTTGCCTCGCAAGAGAGATGGATTGGGGGTGCATCAAGCGGGCGCAATCACACCACAACATCTGGGAAGCGGCGCGCACCCATCCCCGATCCGTCCCTTTGGCCCACAAATGCGCACCAAAAAGGTAGTAGCAACAGAGCACTACCTTCCGGATGATTCGCGGCAATGGAAGGCATCTGGTCGGGGAAGCGCTGGTAGCCCGTCGTAGCCAGTGCTGTTCCCCGTCCCATGCATGCGCACAACTGCGCTACTGCGGGTTTGCTGCACAACAGTGTGATTGGCTGCCAGAGCAGGGAGCACAGAGCCGCGGGGGCACGTCGGATTGCGCTCCCGCGGTTCTTTTTGCTCCGGCTCTGATTTGCCTCCCTTCGGCAGCGGATCATCCCGCTCGTGTGACCGGGACCTGTGTTAAATAATTTTGAGCCTGTACCTATGGATTGAAAGGATTAAAGTCATTTTGCATAAACCCATTCTACAAGGTTTCAGTCCATCTCACCACCAGAGTGTCCATTTTTGAGTTGTCAAGTGTGTAGCTAGGAGCCATGCATCAGCTCCCAACAATCTAACTTCCAGTTATTTCATTTCTGTATATTTTTTCTGCTCGCTCCCTTATGTCTTTCCCATGCATGTGTACAAGTCTGGGTAACCTCGTGTGGGGGTAATTGCACCCCAATGGAATGATACTAAAGTTTAATATAATATAATATATTTTTGGTAACTGATTTGTTCTACAGCTTGTAGATGAGAGACTACTTTATCTGAACTCTGAAATGAAGTAAAGAAATGTTCCCACTCTTTAAGCATTGTTCAACAGACAACAGAGAATGAGTAGGAATAAAAACATGGATCAGAAATAAAAGTCAAGGAGTATTCCCCAGCTAGGTGTGACATTTTATTGAGGCATCCTGCCTTTATCGTACTATACAGTATGACCCATTAAAGTGCTGAATCTTCTGAGCCATGAGTAGGCACAATCCAGCTGAAATCAGAATAGGTAGTATCATGCTTTATGTGAAGTGGGTGCTTAAATCCCTCGATGAACCAGATTTGGCAGGATAAAGCCTTAGATGAGATGCGAATTTTATGAAGAGCAGGGAGAAGGTGTGAGCAGCTTGCACTTTGACCTCAGCAGCATGGCATCAGATCCAAAGCACAGGTACTTTCATTGGGACCTGCCCTAAGAGGGAGCCATCATCTGATAGGCAAAGAAAGCTATTTCTGAGATATTATTTTGCACATTGTTTATGGTACTGGAGTCATTCATAAACTGCTTCAGCCCTCTTGAGACTAGGCATTCAATTCCTGAGCCTGACATCCTTTCTTTGATTATGCCATATAATCCTATGATTGTCTTACCAGTGGAACTTCCTTTCCATTGATACAACAGTGCCTCTGATATTCTTCCTTACTTCAGTGCTCCTTGACTCTTACCTGTTCCCACTCTGAGCCAACAGCCTGGCATTCCTTCCCCTTCTTCAACAATATTTTCCTTATAATAATTATATATATAGCTAAGCACCCTCTTTCACCTTGTACAGTTTTTGAGCAAATGAAGCATGAACATCAAGCTGGCACAAAAGTGCTTCATCTGCTACTAGCAAAAAAGCACTTTCCTCTACAAAAGGCTGTCCCAGGCGGCTGCCCTGAGGTAAGAACTAAGGTAATGCCCACTTCAGGATGCATGTGTCAGGGAGAGTAAGGGATCATCTATAGCTTGAATGAGGATCCTCCTTGATTCACTCACTTAGGCTCCTTCCCAGTCCACAGTCAGTGTTTAAGTGTCTCTTCTTCAACTGTCAGTTGCCAGCTGTCATTCCTCAACTGACTCTCTCAACAGAATTCTGTTTGAATAGCCTATCACTCATAGGTTCTCATACTGTATTAGGCATTAACACCTAATAGTCCATCACATGCACATGTAAGGAAAACAAATTGTTACCTAGGAATTATCTAAAAGTGTATTAAGTGAAGTGGCCCTACTCCCACATCATAGTTTTTAGGGGGGAGGATAAAATTAGCATGAGTCTTCTGGCACAGTTCCACATCTTGCAACAAAGGGTGCTAAGAAGATACAGTAAAAATGAGTATGATTGTGACACCACTGAAGATTCACGTACTTAATATCTTAACAACCTTAATTTGCATTTCATGTAAGTGCGATGAACTTATTCATAGTTGGCAGCTGAGGATTAAATCAACATCTCTTTTTGCCTACCCTTAACCACAGAGACATTTAATATTTCAGGATGGCTTGAAAGTTAATTTGGATCTGAGAGCAAGCCTTTTCAGAGCTCCTGATACAAAGTACAAGATGGCAGGATTTCAGAAGACATTCATATTAGATTTCCCCTCCTGACTCTGCTGTCTCTGTCTCAATGACAAAAAATTTAATTCAGTAAAAAGCACCAGAATCTCTCAATTGTTTGAAATAATACTGGCAAAAGTGCATTGTTGCCAATGCTTTCTTTGCTTTGTCAAAATTAAGAGGTTGTTAAGCTCATTATAGCAGAAGAAAGTTGACATCTGTGGCTGAGCACTCTTTTTCTGTGAGCCTCTGACAGGGGAAAGCAGTTGAAATTTGGGCTTTAGAAATTATTTAGGAAGGAGATTGGAGCAACAATGAACATTTTAAATTAAGAATAAAGATAATCAAGACTTCTTGCCTATGCTGTGTCTTAAACAAACAGCTTGAAACTGAAGATGCCTGAGTGAGTCTTGCGATGGCCAGAACTGCTTTCTCCTTTGGGATGGCTAATCAAAACACCTGCATCCTGACCTGACCTGGATAGCCCAGGCAAGCCCAATCTTGTCAGGTCTCAGAAGCTAAGCAGGGCTGGCCCTGGTTAATATTTGGATGGGAGACCTCCAAGGAATACCAGGTGATGGCAAGCCACCTCTGAATCCCTTGCCTTTAAGCCCCACTAGGGGTTGCCAGAAGTCAGCTTGACTTGATGGCAAAACCCCCACACCTGTATCCATTTAGAACTCTGCTTTAGGTACAAAAATGTTGGCAGAACAAGTGCTCTGTTAGAGCTAGTTAATCAAAACCCCAGAATTTCCATGGGTGATTCACATCCCTCCCCCATAGGGTTGCCAGCTCTGACCTGTAAAATTCCTGGAGATTTGGGGGAGAGGTGCCTGTGGAGGGGAGACTTTGAGGAAAGATTTTCTCTGGTATCTGTGGTATACCATAGAGCTTTCCCTCTGAAGCTTCCATTTTCTCTAAGAGAACTAGTATCTGTAGTCTGGCGATCAGTTTGAATTACAGGAGAACTGCAGGCCCTGCTTAGAGGTTGGCAACCCTACTTCCCCTGAATAAGTTTTACCTCAGAGTTTAGATGCTTCAGCAACTAATTTTTACCCAGGGACACATTTAAATTGATCAAGAGTTCAAGGGCCAGCAACATTTGCTCTACCCATTGATACGTTTCCATGTGAGCTGAGACAAAAAGGGCCCTTTAACTCTTCCTCTCCAGGATGTGCAGGTAAGAAGCTTTGCCAGAGCCATTGCCTTCTTACTTCATTAGTTCCATATACAAAAGTGGGTTCGTTGGATCAGACCAGGTTCTGTGAAAACTGACAATCAGGCAGGAAAGTGACTGCTCTCTCTCTCTCTCTCTCTCTCTCTCTCTCTCTCTCTCCCCATTTGCTGCGGTAGGCCAGGACAAACAGCTCCAATTCTGCTACCAAACATGGCACACCTTTCCCATGAACAACAGTTAAAGTATTCATGGGTTTCCAGTTTAGGAAAAAAGATGGCTACAGGGAAACATGATGGAAGTATATAAAATTATGTACGGTATAGAGAAAGTAGGTAAAGAGAACTAGCCTGAATTTTATGTAAAGCTGATTAGAATTCATTGATTGCAGGCTAGAAATTTGATTTGAACATAGGAATTCAGTCCAGCCAATCATGCAAAGGTTAAACCATTTCTACAATTTTGACAATAAAACATTTCTACAATTCTGTGTTGCTATGGCGAAGTTTGGTATCCTGGCAAAGGTATGCCATTTTCTTCTTTCCATGAACCAAAGTAATCCTAAAGATGCCAAATTCAGAAATTGTTTATTAACCAGATGTTTAGGTGATTTGACTCTATATGTTCTCATCCAAACAGTAACTGGCAAAAGTTGCTGGTGTCTAAACACCCATCATTAGACCCAAGGCCTGAAGTGAGGGCTCAACTTGACAATAAATGTGACATGACATGACTCGTGCCACATGTAACATCGGGGAACTAACATTCCCAAGCTCTGTGGAGCTGATCAGCTCATGAGTAAGGGGAGGAAGGGTTCGGTCTTTGTTCCCCCACTAGCTGAAGCAGCCACTGAGAAGGCTGCTTGTTCTGCTGTGGGGTTCCACATGTTCTGACAGCAGCATGCAGACCCGACAGCAGGGCAAACAGCCCCCTGCAGCTGTTTCAGCTCAGGAAAACAGTGCAGGAGGGAATGCTGAAGCCCCTCCTTCCCCCACACTGTGTTTACGAGCCAAGTCCAGCCCTGCAGCACTTGGGAATGTGTAGCATAAGTCAGGATCTGGTGTCACATATATCATCTAGCTGAGCCCTTAGTTCATGGCAGAGTGGGAATCTGAACCTGTCTCCTTTCTGGCACTGTACTATTACTACATATGCTCAGAGATAGATCAAGGTGGGCAGTTGTGTTGGTCTGAAGCAACAGAACAAGGTTAGAGTCCAGTGGCACCTTTAAGACCAACAAAAGTTTTATTCAAGGCGTGAGCTTTCATGTGTATGCACTCTTCAACAGACAATGAAATGGAATTACATTGGGGACAAGAAAAATATTCTACTCAGCCAAGATGCTGTAAATAGATCCAGTTGGTCAGCCATGCTGGTCTGAACCAGTACAACAAATTTAGAGTCAAATGGCACCTTTAAGACCAACAGAGATTTACTCAAGATACGAGCTTTCTTGTGGATGCACACTTTATCAAATACATTAGAATGGCAGTCAAGGTTCAAACTGATAGCCAGGGAATGAACAGCAAATTAACATGCAGCATGATGTTGATCAAGTTATGCAAAGTGACATTAAATAACAAGTTAAGGTTATAAGGTCAACAGTTGTAAAGCAATAAATATGTCCAACTAGCAGATAAATGTCTAAAGGTGCCTTTTCTAATTGTGGGAAGTTGTCAGAACCCACAGCCAACAATGTAGTACACGCTTCTCAGGAATGGTAATACTTTATTGAAGAGCTATAGATGCATTAACATAGGCACTGTTAAGAATGGCGGCTGCCCATTTATGGGGCATAATAGGAAATAGGGTATTCGTATGCATCCCCGCCCCTGCCCTGGCCAATTAGCCACACTCCCGCACACGGGAGAAAGAGCTCCGGCTGTTTAGTGCTGAAGCTGGGAACCAGTTCTCTCCCACGGTTCCCGAGAAACCCAGACATCAACATCACCACCTGCAGAACTTACAGATAAGCGCAGCGAAGAAGCACAGAAGGAATGCACTGGCAATTATAATAAAAGTAACCTCTCCACCCCCATAGCAGCATAGGAATGTCTGGGAATCTTCATTCTCTCCTGTCAAGCATGGAGGGCACATGACACTACATCCCCCTCCCAAAAAAATGTTATGTCAGCAGACATCCTAATATCACTTGCATACATTCAGTATTCTAATATACTATTCTGAAAAAGAAGTACACTAAAATACATTAAAATACAGAGGATTTATAGTCCTTCTTGTTGCGAATACATATGGGAGCACTGAATGAGTTAGCATATGTAATGAGATAAAAAACCAATATCCCTGTTGAGTCCTGGGGAGGTTTTGGTTCCAAGTGTTGTAATAACTTGTAATTCAGCAATTTCCCTTTCCATTCTGTTTCTGAAGTTCCTTTAGCCTCCATGCTGGAAAGGAGATGGATGGGGTCTGAAGGGATTCTCACAATTTATGGCACATCAATCTCCAGTTCTGACATATTTATTACCAAGTTGTCCCCCCCCAGTTGAACCCAAACAGATGATAACCAGAAACATAGCTTGTCACTCTTTTGATCTGTTAAAAGTATCTTCACTATTTTGCATGCTAATTTAACAAGGCACCCCTATATATACAACTATGGCCCTGGTTTCATGGGCCAGATAATGCGGGGGGGGGGAGGCGTGGCTGTTCACCCTGGAGCAAAATAAAGTGTGGTAGCCTGATCACACAGTCCCCGGAGTCTTCGTGCTTAGGCTGTTAGCTGGCGATCACACGGCGATGCTGCAGCGTGGCAAAGAAGCGGCGTGATCACACAAGCGTTTTGCATTTGTGCGCATGTGCAGTTTTGCGGAGCAGCCCTGCTTTCAGTTTCATGTTTGTGCGCAAGCGCTTACGAAAAACATCTGGTTTGCGATGGGACATGGACGGGCGTCAGATGCCACAGGATACTAGCACTCCCGCGATCAGACACCTGCCTGTGCCGCGCGTTTTCCAGATACTACTGCACTCTCCTTGGTACCTTTTAACTCCGCATCTTCGGCGGGATGCCACGGGTTGGCAATGGGTGTGCTACACTTCCCAGATGTTGCGGTGTGATCGCACCCCAAAAATCCACCCAACATTTGTGCCTTTCGCGTGGCAAATTCTCCGTGTGACTGGGGTCTATGATATGTAATTCTATTTCATCGTCTGATGAAGTGTGCATGCACACGAAAGCTCACAGCTTGAATAAAACTTTGTTGGTCTTAAAGGTTCCATTGGACTAAATATGCTCAGAAGTTATTCCTTTTCCTCTCTCCATCATTTCCCCAACTTCAACACACACACACACAAACAGACCAGAGCTGCTATTTGCTCAGAGGAGGAAACGTATAGGTGCTATGCAGCTGTCACTTACTCAAATTACAAGAGATCTATTCATGGATCTCTTTATGTTATGTCTAGTTTGGCTCTAGAATTTGGCCTGTTTCAGTTACACATAGGTCCAAACAGCAACCTGCTGTGCTTGCCTATTTTTTGATCAGGGGTATATAAATGGGTATGAATATATTTTCTGTTTATTTAAAAATCACATGTAAAACTAAAAAGGAAAGCAAACTAAAAAGCAAAGATGAAATCCTGCACTACAATAGTGCAATTAGGTTTGTAGCATATTCTGCTTTGCAGTCCTTACAGTCCTGCAGTTTGCTTCATAGCTGAGGACAGAGATAATATCCTGGGTCTCCCACGTCAAAACTACCATAGCATAAACATTGCCCCCTCAGTCGGAATAAAGAGACAGGCACCAGTGTGGATTTAACAAGGGCCACTTAATTAATTAATTAATTAATTAATTAACAACTACTGGCGAGGGGTTGCCAGAAATGTACTGAGGAATATGACAGGTGTCAATCTCCTGACAGCCTTCATTTCCTTCTGGGCGATGCACCTGCCCCGATCTCAAGCCACTGAAAATAGCTTTCGACCAGCAGCATGGCATGTTCAAGAGAACCCCTGACCCACCACCCCAGAAGCCGCAAAGGCCCACTAAGGTAGGCTGAGCCAGATTGTTCCAAGGAAGATCACCCCTTCCCGGCCTTGAGCCGCAAAGCCCCCAAAGCAGTTCCTGGAGGACCCTTAAGTTCCTTTATAACAATGCCCAGGTGCTCACCATTTCCATCCTGATCGCGCTACCCCACCAAACTTAAAGTGACCATACTATTAACAACCCGGCCCCCCGAAACCAATATACCAACACCACCCTCGTCAGTGCAAGGTAGGCAAAAACACCCCCATCCACAGGCCAAATTGATGGAGGCAAAAAATTCCTACCTGGTCCCACAAAAAGGCAACTAGTAAAACCTGCACTAAAAATAGGGCGGGAGGGTAGGCCGAGCATGCCAAAAGACTGTAAGGTAGGGGGCAGGAGCCAGGCCTAAATAGGCTGGCTCCACCTCCTATCGGTGTCTTCTTTCTGCCTCTCGAGGAGGCAAATCAGAGGGCTCGCATTGTTTCTCTTTCTCTTAACAGCTGTAATATTCAGTATGATGGAAAGAGACCAGAACACGTAACTGAAATGCAACTGGTTTATTACAAACCAGAAGAGTAACTCACAGTACAGTTTGTAAGTGGCTAAAGTCACTGGTAAGCCTGACAAGAGACAACTCATTGCAATAGCTAAGAGATGTGTGGAAAAGGTGAGCATTAGAATGACAAAGTGAAGAATGTTGATCTGAACTGTTTCCAACGTACCAAAACTAATTCCAAGACATATATTATAAATACTAGGAATAAGGCTCGTTGTGGAAATAAATACACAAGCGCTACAAAGAGGCTCTGGGTGGGTGCCCCGGTCTTGGGCACTCAGCGTTGATTTGCTGTGGTGACCTCAGAAGGCTATAATGACACAGTCCACCATATTCTCCAGGGGGACTGATCTCCGCCACCTGAAGAGCAGTTGTAATTCTGAGTGATCTCCAGCCCTCACCTGGAAATTGGCAGCAGTGGTCCCCCAGGAGGAAATGGCTGGTTTGGAGGGTGGAGTCTATGGCATTGTACCAGTCTGAGGTCCCACCCCTCCTCAAACCCCACTCTCCTTTCCAGGCTCCACCTCTCAAATCTCCAGGAATTTCCCAACCTGGAGTTGGCAACTCTATCTCCTTCCCAGCCAACAGCCAACCTACCTTTATCTGTCTGTCTGACTTTTGCTTTCCATCTCCTCCCCCCTCCCTGCAGTATCTACCTAGGAAGAATACAGTCTTTCTCTGCAGTGGGGACCAAAGTAACTCACATCATTCTCCTCTCCCCCTTTTGATTTGCACAACGATCCTGTGAGGCAGGTTAAGCTGAAAGTCTGTGACTGGTCCGAAATCACCCACTCAGCTTCCACAGCATGAACGTGGGTCTGGCAGTTCCTGCTCTGAAGCGCTAACTGCTATGTCACACTGGCTGTGGTACTGCTTGGTATCACAACTGAACTCCAGACAACAGATCTCTCTCTCCCCCTGAAGAAAATACCTGCTTTGGAGGGTAAACTCTCTCTTTGGAGGGTGGAGAGCCAGTTTGGTGTAGTGGTTAAGAGCATGGACTCTAATCTGGGAGAACTGGGTGTGATTCCCCTCTCCTCCACATGCAGCAGCTGTTGTCACTTTGGGTCAGTCATAAGTTCTTTCAGAGCTATTATCTCAAGGACAGTTTTCGGGAGTGCTCTCTCAGCCCCACCTACCTCACAGGGTGTGTGTTGTGGGGAGGGGTAGGAAAGGGGATTTTAAAGTGCTCTGAGACTCCTTCAGGTAGTGAACGGTGGGGTATAAATCCAATCTCCTCCTCCTCCTCCTCCTCCTCCTCCTAGGCCAAATTAGGCCTGGAAAGGGCCTCCCCCCATCTTTTTACTGACAAAACCAAGATGGGTTGCCTAGCAACAGCCCCTGAGGGAGAAGTGAGCTGCACAGCAGGAAGAGAAGAGAATGGTTTGATGACTGCTGTCATACCTTAGTAGCTAGCCAGCCATGGAGGAGCCAAGCAGCAGTAGAAGCATCTTCATCAGGAGAGACAGCCATTTTGGCAGTTTATTTGAAAAGGGAAGTGGCCAAGCTGGCAGTGGGTGGGGGAGAGGAGCGAACCCAGCACCCAGCCAATGGCACGTGAGTACTCTTAAGTGGCAGTTGATGGGCCAATGGCTGATGGAGTGCACAGCACAGCCAGAAAGTGCCAGAAAGTGCCAAAACGTTGGGCTTTTATATATATATATGTGTGTGTGTGTGTGTGTGTGTGTGTGTATATATATGTCATAGAGGTACAGAAAAATACTGGCTCTTGACTGGTGTGCCACCATGCAAATAGGCAAGATCACCTACCCATACATGCATTCTCTGTTATGGTGCCCACCTTATGGAATGCCCTACCTGATGAAGTCAGTAAGGCTCCCACTCTCCTGACA
>NW_015174296.1:577517-609450 GCF_001447785.1 Gekko japonicus
GACATTTTTGCAAAGGTAATAGGGTTTTATTAAAAGGAAATTAATGCAGAAAGAACGCTTAAAAAAGGTCCTTTACGCACTAGACCTGAAATCCTGGTTTAACCCTGTCCCCGAACTTACATTCTACACGGCACTCGAATTCACCCCTGTAATTATCTTGGTATTTTTTGTTTCCACATTACATTGAGGTCACCCCAGTTTCGCCCCACACTTGTCCCAGGATAAACGGATGCTGTTATAACCAGGGATAAATGCAAGGTATTGTGTCCCAAGTTGAACTCTGATAAAACCAGGGATGAGATCCAAGTGCGGAAAGGACCAAAGGGAAGGAGGCTGTGGACTATACTGCTATGTACTGTGTACTATTTGTTGCTGTATGTATTATGCTATTTATGTAATTTCTGCACTGTTTAATGTTCCATATTAATACTTACACTTTGTTTTTTTAAAAAAACTTTTTTATTATTTTATTCATAAAAAAAATACAGTGAGAAAACAAATATGATTAACGCCATATACATAATGCCTTATTCCTTATTACAAGATAATGGCAATACTTGTCAACATATAATGCTATATATATCCAAATCGTATGTTGTGATCAAATACATCCATTGTATATGACTTGTCGTAATAACTAACAACAAAAAAATAACCAATTAACTCTTTAAAAATACACAACTTTAAACTAAATAATCGTTTATTCAATCCTTTGTTTCAGCTTTCTTCCATGTTTTTTTAAACTTGATTTTAATTTCTGCACAGGGTTGCCAACTTCCAGGTGGTGCCTGGCGATCTCCCAGAATTACACCTGGTCTCCAGACTACACAGATCAGTTTCACTGGAGGAAATGGCTGGTTTTGAGGGTGGAATCTGTGATGTTATACATCACTGTCCCCAGGCTCTACTGCCAAGTGTCTAGGAATTTCTTAATCCAGAGTTGGCAACCCTCATTTTTTCATCCCATTCATGATATTGCTTGTTGAATGTCCCATCCTACTGTCTGCAGTAATTTACACTGTATAATCCGCCTCAAGTCTCAGTTAGAAAGGTGGACTATAAATAATGCAAATACATAAACTAGATGGCCTAGAAAAGAGAATCCAGCAGACAGAACCTTATGCAGACGCTTTCCCCTTTCACTAAGCTGTGAAATGTGAGTTTAGCTTCATGCCTGATGCTGCTTGATGAGGCTTCTTAATGACTGTAATTCAGTCACGTACACACACACACACACGCAAGCGCACACACGCACGCACAAATGCACAGAGTCCTCAAAATATAGGTCACGCTAGGCAGAAGCTTTTCCTTCCAGTCTGGTGAGATCTGGTCAGATAATGAATGCTAAATCTCCTTCCCTAGAGAGATGAGATGAATGTGTTTCATGAGACATGCACTGGGAGCGTCTCCTATACAAAAGCTACCCTGAAAGAAACGAGAGCTATTTATTCCTATAGGGCATGCAGAGGAAAAATGCCTAATGAGTTGTACCCATTGTTAATTTGGAATGAGAAAGTAGTGGCATACATACATATAACAAGGTACATGATGGCTATTTCCATTCATGATACCTAAAAAAGATCATTATCGCCTGCTAATTAAAAGTCATTTTGTCTTATTCCAGAATTGTTTGAAATATGGCTCCATAGCTACGCTTGGTTGCTAAGCGTACGCCTGGTGTTGCTTAGCTTGTTGTGAAAACCATACAAATAAACATACATTTCTGTCCTTACCCAGGAACTATTTCTTTTTTTAAAGAAGACCCAGGGTGAAACTTCATAGAATATACAAAGTAATAACAATGCTCTTCTGTGCCCAAGCTTTATTTTTCCAGCTTTATTTTTGGGCCTCAATTAGTCCTGAAGCCTTGAGCTGAAAAAGCAAAGGGTGGGATCCTACAAATGCCTGCATTCTTCAAAAAGCCAGTGCTGAATGGTAATGGTAACGAAGCACAGGGAGGGCTGCAGCGAGGTGGAGGAAGTAGGGTTGCCAAGTCTGGGTTGGGAAATTCCTGGAGATTTGGGGGTGGAGCCTGGAGAGGCTGGGATTTGGGAATTGACCATGGGGCAGGGTGCCATAGTGCCCTCCCTCCAAAGCAGCTATTTTCTCCAGGGGAACTAATTTCTATAGTCCGGTAACCAGTTGTAGTACCTGGACATCTCCAGGCAATCTTAGGCGCAGTCACCTGTTACCGAGGAAATCAGCAGCAAACACTTCACAAGTTCACCCCTAAGCTTTGGGAGCTTTAGTTCTGTTTATACATATGAGGGAAAGGTGGAAGAGAGCCTTGGGCAGAGCTGGGCTGGAATGGAGGAATGGACCTTGGCAAGCAGATTGAAAGCTGTAAGAGGGAAGGGCCAGGAAGAATCGTTCTGAGGGCAAGGCAGGGAGGGAGGGAGGGAGAGGGGAGGGGTTTAGGCCTCATGTTGCCACATCTGAAATGTAAACAGCGTCTTTGATGCCCAGTTGCAACTGTATGGTCATGGAATAAATTGAAAATTGTTTTCAAAATTCTTCCTTTTAAACAGTTTGTGAACTTTGTGTTCATATGGTGTTAGAAGCCTCACTGGATGTTAGCCTCATATGGCATTAAAAAGGTAAAATAATATGGCATTATTCATGGGCTAATTGACATTTGGCCCTGGAAAGTGCTCTGCATTTGTTGTTTAATTCATCTGTATTATACTTTCAGGACTGTTTTGAATATGTGGGAATGGCTGTTGACAGTTCAGTGGCCATCCTGTCTTTCCTGTTTTGTTTCTGTATCTACTGGCGTCACAAGACAAGCCTTTAGGCTGAGAGATTTCACAACTTCCTTGTCAGGTCATAGTGAGTCAGCACTTATTGTATTGCTTTTGTTTATTACCTTGAAAGGTTAATTGACGTTCCCTTGGTCTGCTCAAGATCGAGTCTCGTGTTGTTTTCACAGGATGTTTGGGTAACTAATCCCAATAACACCGACTGAGAATGCATTGTGGAGCAAGTTTTCCATTGATGGAAGAGGGTTGACTGTGCCTAATTTCCCCTTCATGTTGTTTCCTACAAGCTTCCCTCAACTCCAGAATTTGTTTTCTGAGGGTTTTAGGAGTCTGCTTATTTCCCGCTACCTTTCCAAATGGTGGTGGGAGAAAAATTTTTAAATGGCCATCCAGATGGTGGTGTGGTCTGGAAGTAATATCAGTCCTCTCTAGGAATGGCTAAAAACGCTATGCTTTTTTTGGAAGTGACACCATGCCATCACTGTCAGTCACACCTCCATGTCCCCATCTCCCCTTCATAGAATATGAAGTCCCACATATGGCATGCTTCAAGTTGAAAATGTTTTACACCTGTTGACTTGTTTACACACTGTCAAAACTGCACACACTGATCAGAGTCCAGAGATTTCCTTTAAGATTGTATAAAAGTTTCCCACTACTGCTCCAAGTGTTGGGGGGAGAAAATTTTTAAAATGACCATAGGGGTGATGGCATGATGTCGCTTCCAGACAATACCTGGAAAAACTTTCCATAGATGTTGACAGATCAAATTGCATCATTAACTCCCTTCTTTTATATCAGGGACATACTTTTGTCCCCAGTCTATAGAAAATGATGCCTGGCAACCCTGAAAGTAATAAGATGCACCATATCTGTTTGCAATTTTGCCTCCTCTACAATTCAGCTTTCCAAGTTGAAGAGGACATGTATATAGTGGAAAGTGTCATCACAACCAACTTATTGTGACCCCATAGGGTTTTCAGTGCAAGAGACAAACAGAGGTGGTTTGCCATTGCCTATCTATGTGTAACAACCCTGGACTTCCTTGGTCATCTGCCATCCAAATAGTAACCATGGTGAACCTTGATTAGGTCTCATGAGATCAGCCAGGGTAGACCATCCAGGTAAGGGCGGACTTTTATATAGGTTTTGAAATGTAGGTTTTTCAAATATATTTCTGTCTTCGTTTTTTAAAGTGCACTTTCTAAACCGCTTAGGGTATGGATGTTTTGAAAATCTAAACAAATTAGTCTTAAGAAAGCAAGGTGGTTTACTGTTTTTTTAATCACTTTAACATGTAAAGTGCAGGGCTTTTTTCTGGGGGAATGCACTGGAAAGGAGTTCTGGATCCTCTTCAAAAAAATTCTTTTTAACAGGGCTTTTTTTGTAGAAAAAGCCCAGCGGGAACTCATTAGCATAATAGACCACACCCAATAGCATAAACTCATTAGTATATTAGGCCACACCCTAACAGCACAGCTCATTATCATATTAGGCCACATCCCATGTTACCAGAAGTGTGGTCATCCAGCCACACCCATCTTTTGCTTCTTATTCTGTTTACTTTGTTTATTGTCAAAACCCAGGGCTTTTTTTATAGCAGGAACTTCTTTGCATGTTAGGCCATACACCCCTAATGTAGCCAATCCTAATGAGTGTCTGCTGTTGGGTGTGGCCTATTATGCGAATTAGTTCCTGCTGGGCGTGACCAACTCGGGAGCCAGCCGGAACTCCGTTCCTGTGTGTTCCTGCCCAAAAATAGTCCTGCTTTTAAAAATGTTTACAGACTGAAAACTTCATTTCCCTCTTGACGGTTTCGGCACCTCTTTTTCCAAAACAAAAAACCCTTTGTAAAGTGTATCCAAAAATGGTGTATCCAGATGGATACTATTTGTCAAATTACAGTATACAGTAAATCTTAACAAACCATAATAGCATAGTTCTAGAGTGAATGCAAATTTTGTTATTATAATCTACAAAACTAATAAAACAATTTGACTTTTGTGTAACCAGCTGTTGTAAATGCAAATGTGAAAGATGTCTATTAAAACTAGTGTCTTTACCTTCCCTTTTTAAAACTGCAGATGTAGTTTGTACAAGCCTGCTTCCCTCAGGGAGTGACCTGTTTCATGATAGTATCCATTGAACTTTCTGGGAGCATAAATGAAAATCTTTCCACAGATATTGACAGATCAAATTGCATAATTATCTCCTTTCTTTTAACTCAGGTACAGGTTTTTGTTCCCAATCTATAGAAAATGATGTGCTTCCTAGACATCACAGTAGTGCCATGAGAGGTGCTTTTCCACTGGTTCATCCCATGGGTCTTAAAAGCATGTAGCCATCTCGATAGGACCACTCACATGGTCCTTGCCCCCCCAACTGGTTCTGTAGTGGGAAGGGGGCAATTCTGGGGAAATATTTACACAATCATGTCACCCAGGTAGCTGTGAGTTTTAAAAATTATACTTCTACAATAGATGAACCATCACAAAAGCACACTGTATAACACCAGCCTAACATTTAAAGGGCAACTGGATCAGCTTCAGGGTTTTTAAAATCCATTAGGTTTTGCCTAGTTAAACATAAGAACATAAGAGACGCCAGTGTTGGATCAGGCCAAAGGCCCATCCAGTCCAACACTCTGTGTCGCACAGTGGCCAGAAATACAGACTGAAAACTCTTTGGGTGAAGAAGTACTTCCTTTTATCCGTTCTAACCCAACCGCTCAGCAATTTCATCGAGTGCCCACGAGTTCTTATATTGTGAGAAAGGGAGAAAAGTACTTCTTTCTCTATCTGCTCTTTCCCATGCATAATCTTATAAACCTCGATCATGTCACCCCTCAGTCGTCATTTCTCCAAGCGCCCTAAGCGCTTTAACCTTTCCTCATAGGTAAAGTGTTCCAACCCTTTTTAGTTTGCAACTAACTTATTTCATAGATTTCAGCAGGAATTCACTAACTTGTTGAGGGGGCAGATATATTCAGGGTGGCTTGTCACAGTCTTGTGGCTGAGCAGAGAAAACAAATTCAAAATACAGATGTGAAGGATGACTGCATGTCTAAATAAATAGCCACTTTCTGGTTTAAAATACATGGAAAGTGGATATAGTCATAGCAGCCTTTTCACAGATGTTAGTATTCTGATTATGCTAAGGAATTAAGGGCAGCAATCAGCACTTATAACTGACAAGTTTATTTTAAGAACTGACAGGTTTAAGCAAATATCTATGTCTTGACCATTGTTAGGGCTGATTCAGTTGGTTCCTTTTGCAAATGCTTTGATTATTTCCCTGCCTGTTTAGATACCGTATATGGAGACGGATCTAGCCAGTATTTCCGGCAAGCTGAAAAAGGGTGGAGGGGCCCCCTTTCATCAGCAAAAAAGCTGTGGTAGGGATCATGTGACCTGCAGGGACAAATGCCATACTGGGGTTATAATAAGGAGGAAAATTAGATGAGATAGAGTAGAAAAGCTGACTGGATCCAACCCATTGTAAAATTAATTAGATAAATTAATATCACACTGATTTGTTTCACTGGCAGGTCTGGGCATAGTTGTGAAGCTCCAGATTTTATGACTGGGCAAGTAGAGCTATGTCAGATTTATACAATCTGTTTGGAAACAACCTGCCCATCTGTAGAAACTTGCCCATCTGAACAAACCCTCCAGGCTCCCTAATCCTCTGACTACCTGAACTATTGAGTATGTTAAAAATTTCCATGCAGCTTTTTTGATTTGTCAAACGATGGTTACTTATAAGATATTGTATTCTGCCTATAAAAAGCATAGCTCTGTGTGTTGTAGAAACCAGCTGAAGTATTTTTGTTTATACTAGCATGTAATGCTGCCTACGTAAAAGATAATGCTGCTTTAGAAGATCACTGACTGCTCTAAGCACAAACTGTGACCTATTTCAGAATGCTATGCACAATGAGAATGTTCAGAAATTTGCAGCCTTGATGTTTGAGAATGGTTTAGCGATCTGCTGGCTATAGTGGAATAACAAGTCTCAGCCATTCATTGGGAGAAATGCTAATTGTGTGTGATAAAACTCTTTTAAAGAAATACATATTCTCTAAATAGGCCTCAGTGTTGCAGGAAGAGCGAACGCTACAAAATGTGGGCCATTGTTGCAAGCACATATATGCTTCTGTCAGGAATTGATTATATTCATAATGCCAGCCTGTTCATAATTACCTGCAGGGTCTCTTTACACTCCTATGTAGAGTCACATCATTTAAAACCCATTGACTTCAATGGATTTAGAGTGTAATTGTGTTTAGGATTGCAGTGTGACTGGCTTTAAAAAGTGAACTCTTACACAGGTCTGTCTCACGTTATCCATTTTTCAAGTGGAAATATCATACACTGACAGCAAGAGCCCACTCTGGGTGGGTATGCAGGGTTTTCATTGTGGAGCTCTATCAATGCTAGAAGTGCATCCTAGAAACACAATGTTTTAACCCATTGTTCCTTGCCTTGACAATCATTCCTAGCAAAAGATTTATTCATATTGGCCTTGGTGCCACTGGTACACAAATCAATGTGTTGGCGTGTGTGGCATACTGTAATCCTCTGAATTCTTAAAAACAAAAACACAGTATTTAATTTCTCCCTCTCTTGGGTTCATATTTCTTTCTTGTTGCACCTGTAAGAACAAAAGCTTACAAAATGAAAATTATTCTCAGAGACAGAATAAATTACACATGTGCTTCTTAGAAAAAGGCATAATGTGTCATTGCTAATATAGGCACTATATAATTTGTTTTTGCATAGTTATACTTTTACATACCAGCTCAAAGCACACTGAAGTCAATTATTGTCTCTTCTCTGACTTCTGTGTGCTTCTATTTCAATGTACATATTAATTAATTAATTAATTTAATTTCTATCCCACCTTATCCCACGGGGTATATACACCCAAAGAACAATTTAGAGATAATGTATGCTTGTATTTTCTCATTGAATCTTCCAGAAGGCAACTTTGCTGTGTTACATTCTCACTATGTTATTTTATATTTTTGCTTGCAAGACAGAGAGCAATGGCATACTTTTCATCCACACATGTACATCCCAAAAAAAGTCCCCCCCTTCATGCATCTTGAGAACTGTAGAAAAGAATAATCGGTACATGGGTGTTGAATTGCCCACCTCTTTGCACTGTGGTTATATTGAGGCATTTCTATATTTATAGGGGAAAACTGTATTACCATATATGAGAACCAATGTGGTAGTAGCATGTTGGTCTAAGACTGGGGAAACTAATGGACAAAACACCATTGAGGGCCAAACCAGCTGAGATGCTGAGACTTCCATGATCAGAGCTCCCAGGTTTTTCATCAAGCACATGAGGGCCCAGTTCTGTGTGGGACTGCACACAAGACTGGGGTTATAAACCACCACCTTGCACCAGTTTCTTGACCTGAAACATTATGAAACATATGCTCCTTTCCTTTGCCTGACATTTGTCGACCTTAGGACCATGATCTAGAGACTGTCTTCTGAGTTGCTGTCTGCTACATAGTCTTTGTTTGAGCAAGACCTCAAGGGAATGATATAATGCAACAAATAATCTGTGGATGGATCTCAGAGCTTTCACAGCTAAGCGCTTCCGATGAGTCATTGCTAGCAAGGCAAGCAAATGGTGTGTGCAGGGACATGATTTAATGATGGGGATGACGGTGGAGATTTCTATTCTGGAGAACACTTTCTCTTTGCCAGTCTTTGCCAGTGCCTTTTACAAGTGGCTGATTTCAGCAAATCTTTCATTCTGCAGTGTGTGGTTGGCTGCAGTCTTGATGTGTTCATATTACACAGCCTTGATACCAAGTCCAAGGTCATTTCAATGCAGAAACGTGGAGACAAACATTTAATCTGCCAGACATTATCTAAGCAAGTGAAGGATTTAATGAGTTGTGCTCTAAATAGCTTATACGGGTCACTATTATACAGAGGATCTCTCCACTGAGTTTTTTCACTGCATCTTATTAGAGGAATAAAAATATGTTTTCAATTTGTAGGGTCTGTCAGTCCCTTCCCCTGCGGTTTAAGAATGGTAGTAATGCAACTGAAATTTATTCTTTCCCAAGTGAACAGTCCAAGTACTGGGATGTGCCTTCCGTATGGACCAAAAAGTTTAAGTTTTTAGCAAATGGTACAGCATTAATTGTAGTTTTCATCCAGTTCTGAATGATTTGGATCCCAGTGAGGATAGTTTTAACTGGCTTTTTTCCCCTTTACCATTTGTTTTTCTATTTAGTTATTTACCCTTTTTAAACAGGACCATAGGTACGACCACAACTTTTATTGCCAGAAATTGACTTCAAACTCCCCTCATTTTCTCTACTGAAGAGGCAGAATTGGGCGGCTGCCCCTTGGGTTCTTGGGTTCTCCTTCATCCCAAACTAGCACTGAGGAGGCAAAATGGGTTAAAACACTGACAGAGAGGCTGCTCTTGAATACGGCAGGGAATCAAAATGCTTGTGCTGGGATACAACCATTCAAAACGGCAGCCTTGAAAGAGAATGTCCCTTTATGAAACTACTAATCTTGTCCTTGTACTGAAGATGAAGAATACTATTAACAGTGACAGTGGTTAGCTAATCTGTTCCATGTTTTGCACAGTCTCCAAGGACCACTTTGGAAAGAAGAACTAGAAATTGGAGAGCCTGAGAAATTAAATTCCACAACTAATTTAGCTTTTTGAGGTTCCAGCAGTCTCAATGCTCTTGTTTCCAAGTATCGTCAAGACATGATATTCTTCTCCTAGTTGCCCAGGAGCAAACTCTCTGGTAAGTGTGCAGTCCCACAGTCCCTTGCTAACCCCTCTAGAGGTAAGGATGTTACAGGAGTGGGCAACCTTATTGCTTAAAGGAGCTGATCACTTTTGACTACTCTGTGGGGATCATGAGAGGATTACTTCCAAAGAAGGGACAAGAGCTATTTGGGGGCTTGAAATGACCTCCTTTCTTAGTGTGAGATGAGAAAGGCCCATCTATTTGCAAGGATACTAAGTGTATAGGGGACCATCTTCTGAGTAAATGTGCATTTGATTGGGCTGTAAATAGGGTTGCAAGCTCCATCTTGGAAATTCCTGTAGATCTGAGAGTGGTGCTATCAGGGGGTGGAGTTCAGGGTGAGCATGGGATGCTATAGAGTCCACCCTCAGAATCTGCCATTTCCTCCAGGGGTTTCTGTAGGCTGGAGAGTAGTTGTAATTCTGGGAGAGCTCCAGGCACTACCTGGAAGTTGGTAATCATTGCCATAAATAAAAAAAACACACAGAAAACTGAAGATGGTAGTGTTAGTACCACCCGTGCAATGGGAAGGTTGTTTAATATGTACCATGCACACTGCAGTGTCCTTGGGTGGTTTTTTTTTTGTCTTCTTGCAGTCTTTTGACTTCTATTTTTTTAATGGTATCTTATTCTATTAATATTGAAATGAGTAAAAGCTTCCAGATAGTAATTCTTTTCAATCTAACAAAGTAAGAAGGTTAAGAAAGCAAGAAGGTTAAGAAAGCCTATATAGGATACAATGGTTGCTCCATTATTTAAATGGTTTGCTTTTAGTACAGGAGCAATTTTGGTCCTCTCTAGGTGAAATGTCTCACTCATACTTGTTAGAATGCTTTTGGCCTCCCTGTTAAACAGCGTTTTGATCAACTGCAAAGTTTTTATCTGAGAAGTGACTGCATGGTCATTTCTTAGCAGGAACAAGAAACTATCTGCAGACTGCAGGAGGAGGAAAAAGTGAGAACACAGCCCCCCAGGTAAAGCATTTTTCCACAGAGGTGTAATTGTCCTCTTAGTAAAGATACTAGCAACAGATCTCTGCCTGTCAGATGTCTAATTTTACTTTCCTCTTTGTGTTTTTGAAATTGATCTTTCATCCTGTATGTCTTTCATGTGTTTTTGCTTCTGCAACACTGATCCACTGTGGTTTTTCTTAGCTTGATTTTTTGTTGGTGGTGGAAAGTGCCATCAAGTCACAGCTGACTTAGGGCGACCCTGTGGGGTTTTCAAGGCAAGAGACATTGAGAGGTGTTTTCCATTGCCTGCCTCTGCATCACAACCCTGGTATTCCTTGGAGGTCTCTCATCCAAATACTAGCCAGGGCCAAACCTGCCTAGCTTCCAAGATCTGGTGAGATCGGACTAGCCTGGGCTACCCAGGTCAGGATATCTGTTAACTGAGGATATCTCCGCTGACCTCAGCCCTTTGTTCCTCTTGTCTCCCCGTTCCACTTGTTGTTCCTCATATGGTATAGGGTGAAAACAGAAAAAGATGAGGGCTCATACTTCCCCAGTCTTTTTTTTCCTGTTTTCATCCTGTTTTAAAATAAGTAAACAAAGTTGAGGTCCATATTTGGACATTTTCTGCAGACTGGAGTTACTCCTGACTTTCTTGGGAGTTGATCCTCAAGCACTGGAATTGGTTTGGGCAGAGTTCTTCCACACATCTGTCCCCCACGTGCATTTTTAAAGTCGTTAAGTCAGTTTATTTTCTTCATCATGTGACTTAAATAATGAGGATTTTCAAGGAAGGCTGCTGTCATTATCAGTGGCACCACAGCATCCCCTCTTTTTTGAAAAAAATTGCCCTAAAATATTGATATAATGTTCTAGTGTTGTAATGATGATACTTTAATCCAGTTCTCTGAATTCCCAGCTTTCATTGAAAAAAAAAAGTAAGTCTCTAGCACTTTCTGTTGCAGAGATAAAAGGTAAAGGACATATCGCCACAAGGGAAGAAGCTAGAGACTTACGTTTTTTAAAAAAACGACAGCTGGGAAGTCAGAAAACCTGCTTAAACTATCATTACAACACTACAGCATTATATCAACATTTTAGGGCCTGTAAAAAATTGAAAACATTGTCTTATGGGGGAGAGGGAGTAGTTTAACAATGATGACAGTCCAGTCATTGAAAATTAGAGTGGAGATGGGTGGGAGTGGGTAGCACAAAGAAAACCAATAGAAACTTTATGCACTAGGAAAAAACAGACTCAGAATCAGCTTCCAGAAACACATTGGGGTCAAAGTGGTCTCAAAAGAGCCAGAAAAAAATGGGGGGGGGGAATTAGGTGAAAACTAAAGGCACAAAAAATGTCTGTAGAGATCAGGGGATAAACTGAAGGGGTATGGGGCCAGAACCGATGAAAACATCCCATACAAAAAAGCCCTTGGACAGGGTAATTACCATTTGTCATGATAATGATCAATGTGAAAATTCCTGCTTTGAAGTTTAGGAGTGACCCATGAAATGAAGAATGATAGTCTTATCACTTGTCTGTGTGAGCGCTCTGACCATGTCACAAAATCAGGAACAGCAGTGAAAACAAGCCCATGGTGACTTCGGGACCTCACAATTTCCTCTAACATCACTTTCAGTGTGTTCATTAACTGATCAAATCCAGAGAAGCTCCTCTTTCCACATTGGCATTGCAGCTCTTCTAGTGGGAGAGCTTTTTTTCTCACTGCAGCACTCTTTAAAAGATGTCAAGGGCAAACAGCTGTATGCTGCAAATTGTTCAGCTATTGCCTCTGAGTCTTTGTTCTTCGACCCATACAGCAATCAGGCTAAAGCAGTGAGAGGCTCTGAAGTGATGCCGGCACTCTCCCTCCCCGTTTTCTCCCTCTCGAGAGTTTCCATTCTTGAAATGTGTTTCTTAGCTGAGCACATTTCTAGGTTCACTGCTTTGGTAAAAATGTCAGGGTTGCACTATACGGAAACAAATTAAAGGAAACCAAATAAATATACTGAAGTTTCAATTAGATGTGCATTTGAATTATTGCTAGATATGATAGCAACCAAATGTAGAAGTCTGAAAAGATTTCACAGCAAGCAGATTGTTTCTGGAAAGTGACCTCTGGAGAAAATGATGTCTGAGCTCCTAGACAGTAAACAATCAAGACCCGTGGGCCCTGGGAAACCTGAAAAAGATCTAAGTGAAAGATAGTAACTGCAGCAGGCCAATCATGGTTGAGTTTGTATGCACATGAAGACATATACATTTTGCAACTAAATTGTTAAATACCCATGGAGTGCAATTCTAAGTGGAGTTATGCCCTTCTAAGTCAACTGAAATCATTGGTCTTAGAAAGTGTAACTTTGCTTAGGATGGCACTGTAAGGCTCTTAGGGATTTTCTGGTTTGATAATTTGGCCTTACTAGACACTGCGAAAAGAGTAGCTCACCAGAATTAGCACAAATGCAATAGTATGGCTTTATGAGGAGACCATGGCTTGTAAGGGTGGGTTGAGCTCATTGCCTCTAGGTACACAATGTACACTATTGCTTTAGAAATGAGTACTGTCTTACCTGTTGGCCTTGGGATAAATTAGTTTGAGGGCTACCAGAAAGAAATGGTCTTTTTTGTAGTTTCACTAAACTGTACAGGTCTGGAGACTTTGTATCTCATATGATAACCTGAAGGATTTAGGCAAGTAGAAGTCCAAGGTGGGAATATCCAAGTTCTTCTTATGCAGCATAAACCGTTGTTTATCAGTATTATATTCTGTGGTACCAGCTCAATCGATTGATTACCCCAGGTGCATGGTATGAATCTCCCACATATGTTCCAAGTGTGCGAGTTCACATTTGAGCCTTCTTGAGAATAAGAACAAAAGTGGCTGCCATGAAGATTTGGCCTCAGCATGCAGGTAGTACAAGATACACTGCTTGCTGGCAAATCAAGTAATCAACTCTGCAGGAGAAGTGTATCGCTATTGTATGGGCATATGCTTGGATATGTGCATAGCAATGTGCTCCATGCTCTATTCAGAATAAGGATGACCTCCTTCTCAATCATGTCTTGCCTGTGCAGTTTTCTCCTTGACTGTATTACCTATGCCCTGTGCCTTTTGTGCACAAGCATTAGGGACCAAAATAATAACTGCAGCTGCTTTATCAAATGGGCAATAGATGCAGGTGCCCTGAGCCCATCAGGAAATATCTCCCCACCAGACTTCTAGTAATCCACCCTTGTTTGGTGTGTAGGCCTGCTTGCTGGTGACAAAGAGAGGTATAACAATTTTTTTTCTTTTGCCCCAAACTGGCTAGAGGGGAAGTAAGCAGAAGAATGTTGAGAGGCCATTTACAGCAGGGGACAGGTTGTGTTCCATCTGAACCTTATGCTATGGACTATGCCTAAAAAAGGAGGAGTTGTGTTCAGTCCATTTTTCTTTGGCATCATACTTCTGCTGAATTTGGAATAATGGTGAAAGGATTATGTAACTGAAAGGCAGGAAAGATATTTCCCCCTCAACTGCTTCTACTCAAGAAAGGGTAAGCAATGGGAAGGAAGCAGTTTCTACTTGGCCTAGGGCACAGTCATGCCTTAACATGGTCCTGTCTGTAACACAAATTGAAAGAAAGAAAAAAGAAAAATCTATTGTGTTCTTTCTCCTTGAATACCTTTATTAGAACTTAAATAACTGAATGTAATCATAAACATGTAGATAAATATCCAAAGCGTATGGATAGCTTATCAAAGTAACTTGCTACTCTCTTTTATACTTTATAGTTTTGTAGTTTGTAGTAGAAAACCAATAAAAATTTTATAAATATATATATATGCATCTATTTTCTTACTATGCAATTCAAATGTGGACAATCCAAGGAATATTAAATAATTAAATCAAGTGCATTTGTTTTGTTCTTTGTCTCTGATCTGACATAACTGACTTTGGGCCATGTTTTTGGCCTTACTAGCAGATGACAAACTGTTCAGTTAAAATTATTTCCTGCTGCAGCAGCCAATTTACTGGCACCGTTGCAAAGCATCTCCTAACAAAGGAATATTGACCTCCAAGCTAGTTTCTCTTCTCTGTTGTGTATTCAAAAGATACAGCTGATTTCTTCTATAGGGTTGTAGAAAAGATTTTCCCCCCATATATACACCACTGATGATCCCCCAAGTAAGAACAGTTTGCTTCTTAACTGGCTGTCATCACTTATGTCTGCTAAGGATAAAATGGTACAGCTGAAGGTAGGCACAACGGAAGAGTAAAAAAAATCTACTTGCTTACTACTTCTTGGGCAGTCCTGACTGAGAATAGAAAAACATTACAGCCAAATCAGTAAGCAGGTCTCTAGTAAGTTCACCTAGCTCAGGGGTGGCCAAACTGCAGTTTGGGAACTGCACGTGGCTCTTTCACACAGTCTAATTCAATGATAATAAAAAGCAAATTTGCATATTTTTCAATAAAAATGTGTGTGTAGTATTTGCTCATGCAGCTCTCAAACGTCTGACGTTTATCCTGTGTGGCTGTTATGTTAAGCAAGTTTGGCCACCCCGACCTAGCTGATGCAACAATATGAAATTAGAAGCAGTTTATCAGTGATAAGGCACAAGAACTTACAAGAAGCAAATTACCTAATAGTTTTTAAGCCAACATTTAATAAGCTAGATCTGATATCATTCTAACTTGCAAGGTTGTGGAGAAGAGATAAGATGAAAATTTCAAATGACTATTTAATGTCTAAATGTGTTCTCTTTTTTGAAAAACCCAGCTTTCTTAATATTAGTCACCATGTCCAACATTTCCATATATGTATGAATAGTCATTTTTATCACATAAGAGTCTTACTAGAAAAAACTAGTATTATTCAGTTAAAATTAGCATGAGGGGGCACCTAACCAAAGTAGCAGATGTGTTGGTATACCATTTGATATGTGTACATTAAACATCTGGAATTTCGTCCAAGAATGCCAACCTTTTTGAGCCTGTAGACACGTTTGGAATGTTGATAGGCGATGCTGAGCACCAGTCCAAAAATCAGAGAAGGAGAAAGGGGAATAAAAAGAAATTAAGGAAAGCCCATTGAAGGAGGGAGGAAGAGATTGGGAAATAGAAAGAAGGAAAGCTTGAAGGGCGGAATGGAACCACATACTGACTAAGGATAGTCTGGATGTTTACCAGTCCTTCTGGTCCTCCAGTGGCTGATTGCAGCTGCTAATGTAGACATGGAAAAACCTTTTCTTTTGCATTAGGGCAGCCAGGCACAAGCCTTGCTTTACAAGGGCCCTGCCCACTTTCAGAAAAGCTTGATAAGCACTAGGGACTGAGGGCTCCCATGGCTGCCTGGGGTCTACCTGCCTTCCGCCACCTTCCGAGCAGTGACACTGATGATCCTGTGGCCTCAGATGTGGGAAGGGAGGGGAGTGGTCACACTTTTATTTATTTATTTGATTAAATTTGATTAAATGAGCCCTAGGGAGAGTGGTCGCCGCAAGCCAAGGTGGCTGAGCTGCCCCCCCCGAAGCAGGGCCGAGGTGTGGCGGGGGAGGGAAGCGTGGTGCGGCTGCCTCCCCCCTCCCTGAGCCCAGCAAGGGCTTGCAGAGGCCCCCCCAATGCAGGGCCCACAGCCTGGCTGGTGGAGGCTGCGCCAGGCAAGGGAAGTGCAGCATGGCCACCTCTCCCCTCCCTGTGCTCAGCTGAGGCTTGTGGAGGACCCCCCCAACACAGGGCACACAGCCTGGCTGGCGGAGGCCGCACGGGGTGAGGGAAATGTGGCGTGGCCACCTCCCCCCTCCCTGAGCCCAGCTGGAGCGTGCGGAGGGCCTCCCCAATGCAGGGCCCACAGCCTGGCCGGCGGAGATCGCGCTGGGATAGAGAAGTACGGTGCGGCCACCTCCCCTCTCCCTGAGCCCAGCCAGGGCTTTCGGAGGACCCCCCAATGCAGGGCTCACATCCTGGCCGGCAGAGGCCGCACCAGGTGAGGGAAGCATGGCGCAGCCGCCTCCCCCCTCCCTGAGCCCAGCCGGGGCTTATGGAGGGCCCCCCAATGCAGAACTCACAGCCTGGCCAGCAGAGGCCGCACCAGGTAAGGGAAGCGTGGCGCAGCCGCCTCCCTCCTCCCTGAGCCCAGCCGGGGCTTGTGGAGGGTCCCCCAATGCAGTACCCACAGCCTGGCCAGCGGAGGCCACGCCAGGTGAGGGAAGTGTGGCGCAGCCGCCTCCCTCCTTCCTGAGCCCAGCTGGGGCTTGTGGAGGGCCCCCCAATGCAGGACCCACAGCCTGGCTGGCGAAGGCCACTCTGGGTGAGGGAAAGCTGGCGTTCCCGCCATAGAGAGGCCTCGCAGTGGGGAAGGGGGCTGGCCTCGTGGCTCCCCCCAAAAACAGGGCCTGGTACCTCCCTGGTTGAGTCCATGGCGGGCGGGGGAAGCATGGCACGGCCGCCTCTCCCCTCCCTGAGGCCAGCAGAGGGAACACCCCCAAAGAAGGGGCTGCCGCCTCCCCATGTCCAGCCGTGCTGGGTGAGGGAAGCGCGATGTGCCTGCCGGCTCTGTCTTCGAGGCCAGCCAGGGCCGGCATAGGGAGGCTTTCCCCATATGTCCAGCTCGTTGGGTGGGCAGGGAAAGGTGGCGCGGGGCCTGTGGAGGCCTTCCCCTGTGCTCACCCTGCAGATGGTCCTGTCCTGTCTGAGGACCACAGCAGAGTGAGCCAAAGACGCTGGCCGGGGCTGACGTGGGTGGGAGTCCACAAAGCAACCAGCCAACCAGCGTCTTCTGACTGGCAATTCATGCCACCAACCTATTTTGGCGCGCATAGAACATCGTGGGAAAAAACTCAATTATATACAAGGAAAGGATGAGCACAAAACTCTTTTGTGGTCCAACAAGTTTTCCTGCCCATTAGTTTAGGCCACTGTAGAAAGCACACCGGGGACCTTCTGTGGCTTTCCATCTGTAGAACCATGTATACATTTGCTCCTCAAGAAAGTGGAAAAACAGTTCTATTTTTGAGGGCAGTGAACCAGCAGAATAAATCAAATATTAACATATTATGTGGTCAAAACTGCAAAGAGGTTGCAATGCAGCATGTGGGGAGGGGGCAGTACTGGACCACTTATGGAAGATTTTATTGGTCTGTGGAATCCATTAGAGCTGAGGAAGCCAGCAGTAGCTGATTCCTGTTTCTATTCCAGTAAACGGCTGTGTGTGGCATTTCTCCAGCAGCTATTACATACTGTCCAACATTTCACAGATGAAAAAAGGGACATGGGTTGACATCTTGTTTCAAGAACACCTCATCTGCTCAGAAATGCGACTGCTGGTGTGGGAGTTGAACCATAGAAATAGACGCTCTGACAGTTACAATGTCAACCTGCTAACAATGCATCCCCAAAAAACAAAAATGGGAATTTTGATTTACTGGGGACAGTTCCCTACCCTCCAACATAAAGAACAGTTGCTGCTTATACTACTGTAATTCAATAAAGCCAGGCTGGTAGCTTATCCACCTTGTATAAATAAGAAACAAATACATACTTGGTATTTAAAAAGTACAATGTATACAAATAAAGTCATCTAAAGTAATACTGTAAGAAACTTTGATTCTGATCACTTGTTGCCCTGCAAGGCACTTAATGTGCTCTTATGGACTATAACCCATAAGTGATAAAAATGGACTGTGCAAAGGTATGCTTGACCCAATATGATGCCAGTTGAGACTATACACCTGAGAGAAGAAAACCTTCCTTTTGCGTTGCTGTTCCAGTGGTTCTCCAAGGTTACCTGCCCTCTTACCTGTTGTGAGATGGACCAGTTCCCTAGCCTGCATAACGCCATGCCATGCCAAGGCACAAGGACAAAGAGCTCCAAATGCCATAAGGAGCTCCCTCTGACACACGCAGGCAACCTCCTTCCCCCCTCCTTCATCTACCTGCAAATACTGCACGTAACCAAGAGAATCTACACACGGTTGCTTGGCAACTAATCGCTTGCCCATCAATGACCCGGCTAGGACCATCCAGAGACAATAGCCCTAGCCCGATGACTCATTTCCTTTTCATCCAGGTGCCAGTCCCCAGTCTAAGTTACTAGTTCTCAATATTGACCACTCCCTAGCTCCCCTCCCTTTTTCCTTCTACCCCAATAGTATGTTTTTAGGGATGGACTAACAGGAGGTGTGACATGGGGATGTGGCCGGTCCAGCCTGCCCCCCCCACGCCACCTTATAAAAGGTGATACCCAACCACATGCTCTCTCTCCCTCCGACCCCTATCTAAGCTTTATCCCTCTTACATCCAGCTTGCTATCCCAACACCCTCCCTCCATCTTTGATTCTAGGTTTGCAGCCAGAGTCCCATGTGTTTCTGCCAGTTCAGGACATGTTCCTTATATCTAATTCTCCTCTCCCTTCTTCCATTGGAACGGTTTACTCAGCAAGGACAAGTAACTATTGCCCAAACAACGAATACCCTGCTAATGCGAATGTGCTTATTATCTATCTTTATTTCCTAGAATCTGTATAAGAGTGTGTGCATTTGTGTATTGTTTGAATGATAAGTATCCTTCAGTAAAAGACATAATTTTATACTGAATTCAGTCTCCGTGTCTATTACTGGTAACTACTAGAAAAGGTGGGACCTCTGTATACAACGGTGTTTGCTCCCTAATTTGCCTATTGCCAATTAATAATCATAACTTCCCCCATATTAATAAGGAATTAAGGCAATTTGGCTAACACACTGGTTTCATCTATCCTACCATGAGAGACAGATGCCTCAGGATATAGGACATGGGCTTGTGTGCCCTTCAGTGCCTAAATTTGTAAGGCCTTCCACGGGTCTCAGGGCTTTTCTGCATGGGTTTTCTCCCCATTGGTTCTGGTCCCATACGGCTTCAGTTTATTCCTTGATTTCCACACTCATTTTTGTTACTTTAGTTTTCATTTTGGGTTTTTCATTTTTTTTGCAGGTTTTTTCCTGGTTCTTTTAAGACCCCCTTTACCCCAATGTTTTTTTGGAAGCCGATTGTGAGTTGGTATTTTCCTTTTGCCTAACATGTGCAGGTTTCTTTGTCCCACCCACCTCCACCCCACTGGTTGATCAATGGATTGTTGTGGTCAAACCACTCCCTCTTCCCCCACCTAGATGAGTGATTTCCTTTGCTGCAACATTGTCACAATAGGCTTAGGAAGTCTTTTGAATTCCCAGGTTTCATTAAAAGCATCAGTTTCTAGCCCTTGTGGAGATATAAGGGGGGAAAAAAGAAATATCTCTCTCTGCATTAGAGACTTAATTTTTTTAAAAAGAAAGCTGGGAATTCAGAGAACCTCTTAACTCTATTAATACAACACCACATTGATATATCAATATTGTTGGGGCATTTTTTAAAAATGAAGGGGATGCCACCAATGACAGCACCCTTCCTTGAAAATCCTCATTATTGAAGCACATGCAGAAGAAAATAAACTGCCTTGCCACTGTGAAAATGTACAGGGAGGACAGACATGTGGAACAGCTATGCCCAAACCAATTCCAGTGTTTATGGATCAACTCCCAAGAAAATCAGGAGTAACTCAAGGATGTGGAAAAGCCCTCATGCTGCACTCTGGACCTCCTCCACCTTTTCTTAGCCTTCTCTAGAATAAGATAGGAGCTAAACCTACCCATCATCTCCCTGGTGGCAGGGGCAGATTAACCATTAAGCAGACTAAGCACGAGCTTAGTGCACCAGGGCCAAAGGGGGCACCACAAAGTTGTGAGAAGGGTGAAAAGCTTAGTTTGTACAGTATATTTTGTTATCATATGAATAAATTTTTGTATTGCTGCAACCTGCATTGTATATCTGGTTAGACAGGCCAACAACTAAAATGGACTGGGTCAGTGTGGAAAGGAGGGGGGCACCAAGATTGGTCCGTGCTTAGGGCACCACCCCTGCCTGGTGGGTATCAAGGTGTTTTATGGGAGGTGTGGGGTGTGCTGTGGCCTAGAAGGGGCCTTCCCTCCTCTTGAGCCAGTTTGATATAGTGGTTAGGAGCGCAGACCCTAATCTGGGAGAACCAGGTTTGATTCCCCTCCTCCACATGCAGCTGCTGGTGTGACCTTGGGTGAGTTACAAGTTCTTTCAGAGCTGTTCTCTCATGAGCAGTTCTCAAAAGAGCTCTCTCAGCCCCACCTACCTCACAGGGTATCTGTTGTGGAGAGGGGAAGGGAAAGGAGATTGTAAACTGCTCTGAAACTCCTTCAGAAGGGCGGGGTATAAATCCAATCTCCTCTTCCGCCTCTTCTTCTAAGGGGAATAATCTCAAGAAGCTCTTAATGGGTGGGATATCCTCTTGCACCTGCCCCCTTCCCTCTCTGACTGTGGCCAGAAGTGCCTGCCACTCAGCTGGCAGAGGAACGCTTCAAAGTACTGCATTCTGGCCTTGGCATCTTCCTTGTCCCTCAGACAGAGATACTTACTTGAAGGATCTACAGCAGGCATTTTTGCAACTACAATATTTTCCTGATATTGTGAGAACGATTATGGGAAAGGCAGGAATGATACCCAGGGACAGCTTGCTACAAGACAAGCCCAAAGAAAATGACAACAGAACACCACTGGTGGTCACCTGCAGCTCACAACTCAAGCCAGTTCAACATATTATTAATGACCCACAACCCATGCTGGATAGTGACACTTCCCTCACACAGACACTGGGGGGCTGATCTTTTCTTGCATACAGACAGCCTGCTAACCTACTGATAAACTACTTAACAGTACCATGGACTCTGAGGACTCTGACACCAAGGCCCACAACAAACCAAGATGCCATTTTTGCTCTCATATAGATCCTAGCAACACCATCCGTGGACCCAGCAACATCAGCCATACCATCTCAGGTTCATACTCATGCTTATCCTCTAATGTGATTTATGCCATCATGTGTCAGCAATGTCGTTCCACTCTTTACATTGGACAGACAGGTCAGTTGCTTTGACAAAGAATTAATGGACATAAATCTGACATTACAAACCGCAACATTCAAAAACCAGTGGGGGAACACTTTAACCTTCCAGGACATTCAGTTGCTGACCTAAGAGCAGCAGTTCTCTTACAAAGGAATTTCAAACAAAGGGAGATTAGAGATACTGCTGAATTGTAACTGAAAATTAAGCTCAAGACAATGCATCCACCTGGACTGAATCGAGACCTAGGTTTCCTGTCTCATTACCAATGCTGATTTCTCCACACCTACTACCACTCTGTATATCACATCTAATCCAATCACGTCTGCTATTGTCATTCACCTGCTATTGTCAATTCTCATTCGGCACCTGAAATCACTCCACTTTCCAGTATATAGGACTCACATTCTAGCTGTATCTGAAGAAGTGAGCAGTGATTCACAAATGCTCATATCCTGCTACAAATCTTGTTAGTCTTTAAGGTGCCACTGGACTCTTGCTCTTTCCTTGTCCCTGTCATTCAAGGAGGACCATGAACAATGCTGGGCTGCCTGTGGGGCTCTGAACTCCCTTCCCCATCATTAGAAGTGCCAGTAGGTGCAGAGGTGGTAGACCCACCTCCCAAACACGTACTTAATAAAGGAATGGTGATTTATTAAGAATGGTGATTTACTCTCTATTAGGCCTTAATGGCTGGTCAAGCAGCCATCAGGGACTGCATGGTAACCTCTCCCCTTGGTTGCAGGGAGTAAGCAGGTATATGTCTGAATAAAAAAGCAAATGTAACAGTATAAGATGTTTAGGATTCTGAAAAGTAGACACCTGAACCTCCCATCAGGGTACAAACATCTATGAACTTACTTCTATAGAAAGTAGAATTCGCAATTGAAGATATTTTAAATAAACTGTTAATTTGTTTGAGGATGATTATTAATGTTTGAGCTGCTCAAACATAAAATATGTATCAAAAATTACTTGTTTTTAAGTGTAACTACTTGTAACAGCTTTGCTGTTGTTGTTGTTGTTCAGTCACACAGTCGAGTCCAAGTCTTCGCAACCCCATGGACCACATCACGGCAGGCCCTCCTGTCTTCTGCTCTCCTCTGGAGTTTGCTCAATTTCATGTTTGTTGCATCAATAACACTGTCTAACCATCTGATCCCCTTCTTCTTTTCCCTTCAATCTTTCCCAGCATCAGGGTCTTCTCCAGTGAATGCTCCCTCAGGGACTCTCAAGAGTCTTCTCCAGCACCATAATTCGAAAGAATCTATTCTTCAGCGCTCGGCCTTCCTTATGGTCCAACTCTCACAGCCATACATTACTACTGGGAATACCATTGCTTTGACCATACGGACTTTTGTTGGCAGGGTGATTTCTCTACTTTTTATTATGCAGTCTAGGTTTTCCATAGCTTTCCTCCCATGATTTCAGCAGAAAAAAAAGGAATTTGCAGGAAAGTCTTGAGAGAAACATACCAACCCACCATCATGAAAAACACCATTAATATGCCACAGTCACAAGAGATACCTATAATTAAGTCAACTGGTATATGAGCACAAAATTATATGCTGCTATTTATAGCTACAATTGTCCATTAGTATTAGATTGCAAATGCACTTAAGACTCCAGAGGAAGATGGAGAGAGAAAAAATGTTATTCAGGAATATGGGGCTTTAAGCTTTGTAAAAGGGTAAGAAACAACTGCTGGAAGAAACATATGACAAAAAAAATCCTCCCATCTCAGAAGAATATTTTCAAGAGTGAAAACAAGACTTTAAAACACCTGTGTACATCAAACTCTCTGTCCTCCTGTGGAAGGGGGGGGAGTGGGATAAGGCAAACAAAACATGAAAAGAAAGCAAAAGTATCAAAGTATATAAGATAAAGTAGATTTTTAATTTATTTACTAATGCTTACAAAACTGTGTGTTTTATAATTCATGAGAAATATGCACGGCCAAATCTTTCTAAATTATCTGTTAATAAAGGATGTTTGCCGTAAAAGACTAGAGATTTCCACTTCACATCCTTGTCTCCTCCAGTGGTCGGTTCATGAAGTCTTGAATGGCTTGGTTTAAAGGCAACCATTTACTGATTGAGGTTCTCAGTGCAGTAATCCATCTGGAAGGAAAGAAAAATCAGAGCTGGTCAGTGAAATGAATGTCATTTGCATAACTGCTAGATAAACAACACTTGAAATAGCTTTTTATCAGCATGGCATATGTATAATTGTGCCAGCAGATATGATACCAAACATAACTGAGACTAGCAGTATGGTAAAGTTTTCAGAAGTAGCTTTAGGAAAAATATGTATAGCTCAGGTTTTAAAACACCACAGCAATTCAGATTTTAATTCTAATGTGAATCTGATGCAGCCAAAGAAGTCTTAAAGAACATTTTAAAGAGTCTGTTCAGACGGCTCTTTAGATCTGCGCCATGCACAAGTGCCTAGTGGATTTAAATGTAATTTCCAGACAGCAATATCTGGGAAATGTACCTCGTCCGTGAGCATCCCGTTTTGCCATGCTTCGGAGCCGTATTAAAAAGTTAGTACTTTAAAACTGGAGTTTTTGGTTCCTGATGGGCCATTCACGGACTTTCCCCCGTCTGATAGTTACAGCACGCAATTAAAACGGGTGCCATTTAAAAAAATCTCGATTCTGCGCATGTGCGGAGAAACAAGGACACAATGTGACACCTAAGCACTTGCGTAAACTTTCTTTAAAAAAATCCAACCACCGCACATGCCTCCTTCAGTGGGCGCCGTCTGGACAATCCACAGCGGAGGCAGCGCACAGTAAGACAATTCACGGGGGGTTGTCTGGTCGTGCAACGATGGATTTAAAAAATCAGGATCAAATTAGAGCCGGGCTAATGGCAGGATTAGCTGCCCGTCTGAACACACCCAAAGACAAACAAAGATATTATACCATAGTCTTAGCACACTACTTTGCATCTGACAGAGCCTTCCAACAAGAGGGGGCTATGAGGAGTTGTGAAGGACAGGAAATCCCATCTACTCCCTGGCCCCCGTTTCCTCCCCTCTTAATTGCCTCACACATACCCATTGTTGCCATTTCTCCCCCTCAGTATTCCTGTCTCCCCTTCCCCCCTCCTGTCACTGCTTTCCCTCTTAAAGTTCTTATCTCTTTTTCCTCTCCACATCAAAATTTTCTTCCCTTAGCCTCTTTTTGCTTTCAAAAAAAAAGTTTTTGGAGTTACTAAGGAACCCCACAATGCTCTTGAAAAGAGTTATTGGTTTGTTTGTTTTTAAGTTGCAGTGTAGGGATGGGCACAAAGTGGCTCACAAACCTTTATTTGTGATTATTTTTGGCTGGTTCATGATTCACAAACTGCCAAAACAACTGAGTGGAGGGAGCATGCTGCTCCTGGCCGTTCGGCTGTTTAGACTGGAAACAGCTATTTAACAGGGCTTTCTTGGGCAGCCAGCCTCTGGAGCTCACTGCCCAAGAAAGCCCCTTTAAACAGCAGAGCCATGTAGAGCAAACTATTTCACATGGCTGCCCAAGAAAGCCCCTTTAAACAGTTTCCTCCGTGTGGCTCAGCTGTTTAAAGGGTCTTTCTTGGGTACAGCTCCAAGCCATTTAAACCAAAAAGCTGAGCAGTGGTCTGCTGCTGAGTTGTTTGGTTCAAATGGCTTGGAGCCATTTAAATTCTTGCTTTCTGCTCCCCACAAAAAGTGGTGGAAAGCAGAAAGCAGGGGTCACAAACCCATATAAGCCAGTTCAGTTCGTGAAACAATCTTCCAGTTCATATAGGTTCATGGCTGAACCACAAACCATGAACTGAACCGCAAAAATGCAATTTGTGCCCATCCCTATTGCAGTGTGCACACCTTGCACACACATCACTTCTCCATTTGGGGGTATTTTAACTTCCCCCTTCTAGTTTTTTTTTCCTCTTGCAAACCTGAGGAATCCCTCCAGACTTGCAAAAAAATCTCCCCCGTTCCATACCTGGGATGGATGGATGGAGGTACTGTTCTGATGATAGCATATAAATAATTATGCAGGAGGGTTCCAGAGTTTGCTTTGGTAGCTAATAAGTTAAAGTCCTTACATTCTCCCCCAACTGAACGAGTTCCTGATGGTTTGAATGACCACAGACACCTAGATTGACTGGAATTTATCAAATCCCAGAAAATCTGGATTGAGTTGGGCATGATGAGTCCTGTTCTCTTCATTTGTTTGTTATAGGTCAGAATGCTTAAAGGGTCAATGAGCTCCCTCCAAATCACTCACAGCATCTATACAGACTTAAAAAAACAACAACGGGGGGGGGAAAGGAAATTTAAGCCAATTAATATCCCAAACATGGCCAAATCTGGACAAAATTTGGATTACCAGGCCGTATGTCAGCCCTATCTGTGCATTTCCATGGATGTCTCTATATAATTCCTAATGCCTTTAAAAACAACTATTAGCATCATTTGAAGCCTAATTCAGATTTCCTTCCATCTGTTCTCCTATTTAAACTTCCTTTTGGGCTTTTCTATTAGAACTGACCACTCATGTACTTTTACGAGGAATATCAACAATCTGAGCTATTGCTTTTTGTAGCATATTTTATCTCTCCTAGAACAGACAGTCATCTAGGCAGTGACTCAGAGGACTTTGTGCTTCAGACTGATAATATCTGCAGCTAAAGAAAGGTGTGAAGAGGCAGGTAGAAACAGATTAGGAAGAGAACCAAGGCTTATTTACTAAAGGTAGCAGGGGGATAAGATCATCTTACCGTTTGTTTTCATTTACACTTTCTGCACCTAAGTAGAATGTTTTAAACTCCTCAGATGGAGGTTTTACTTCTATCACAGATCTCCTGGAACCAAGAGCCTGTTCACTCACACTGTATCCCTGCAAGTAAATCCCACCTATATAAAAAGAGGAGGGGTCATCGTTCAGTGATTTAGGACACATTTAGCATGTAGAAGCTCCCTGTTTCAACTCCTACTACTGCAGGAAATCAAGAGAGAGAGAAAAGAAAGGACTGCAAAAATAAATAACACACTAAATGAATGCAAATATACAGACACATACAGAATGTAAAATATACAGAAACATATGCAAGTGATCATAAAAAAAAACTGATTTGCAACTGCAGTCTTTTTGGAAACTCAGAAACAGACCTCTGCCCAAAAGATCTTGGAAACCAGTGGGCTGACTCAGGATATGACACTTTATGCCTTCTGTAAGAATCCCAGCCCCAGCCATCACCAGGGCTTAATTTGGATGGTGGGCCTTCTTTTGCCCTTGGACAAAGAGGGGAAGGGGTTGGGTATTACCCTAATTTACCTCTTCTCTCCTAGCTCGAATCCCCTCTGGTCTGAGAGACACAGCTGGTCTCTCCTCCTTGGCCTCCCTCAAGTCTTTTGAAGACCCTAACCAGACTTGGACATGCCCAGTAGCCTCCCTCTACCCAGAAGCCTTATGGGGGTATAGCCCAGCCTGTGAGAGATCAGTGGCAACTCCTGAGCAAATTCTGCCTGGTTTCTACTCCCAGAATGGCTGTCAAATAGCTGCTGTCAGTGAGTGCCTGAGTCTTACAGGGCCAGCTGCTATAGATCAGCTGGCTGGTGTGCATCTCTTTCTAAGGTGCACCAGGCACCCCATTGGGCCTGATGGCTGCTGGGATTGACCCTATGGGTGCTGAGAAGGATGGGGGCCTGGTGTTGTCTCCCTCCTCCCCCCAACACCTTCACAAAGAGAACCAATATGTTTTAGTTAGCAGGCTTCAGGAAAAATTATAGCCCTAAAATACAGCATTAGCCCATTCTAAGCCAATTGAAATTAATAGATTTAGACTGGTCTAAATAAAGGCCCTCTGGTGCACCTGGCAACTCCATCTGAGTTTACTGCTATTTCTTTGGCTTAAATTGATTTCTTATGCCAACTTGTGAACTTCCACATTATTCTAAAAAAACAACAGAAATGTATAAAGAATTGACTTTCTCTTTAAATAAAAAGGGCAGTGTTTATCAAAAGGGTTGGAACACTTTCCCTATGAAGAAAGGTTAAAGCGCTTGGGGCTCTTTAGCTTGGAGAAACAATGACTGAGGGGTGACATGATTGAGGTTTATAAGATTATGCATGGGATAGAGTAGGTAGAGAAAGAAGTACTGTTCTCCCTTTCTCTCAATACAATAACTCGTGGGCACTCAATGAAATTGCTGAGCAGTTGGGTTAGAACAGATAAAAGAAACTACTTTTTCACCTAAAGAGTGATTAACACATGGAATTCACTGCCACAGGAGGTGGTGGCAGCTATAAGCATGGACAGCTTCAAAAGGGAATTGGATAAACATATGGTGCAGAGGTCCATCAGTGGCTATTAGCCACAAGGTATAGATAGGAGCTCTCAGTTTGGGGCAAGTGATGCTCAATGACATTGCTGAGCAGTCAGGTTAGAACAGATAAAAGGAAGTACTTCTTCACCCAAAGAGTGATTAACACATGAAATTCACTGCCACAGGAGGCATGGAAGCTTCAAGAGGGAATTAGCTAAACATATGGAGCAGAGGTCCATCAGTGGCTATTAGCCACAAGGTATAGATAGGAACTCTCTGTCTGGAGCAAGTGATGGACTATATTATTGGTGCTTGGGGGGGCAACAGTGGGAGGGCTTCTGGTGTCCTGGCCCCACTTCTGGACCTCCTGATGGTACCTGGTATTTTTGGCCACTGTGTGACAGAGTGTTGAACTGGATGGGCCATTGGCCTGAAGCAACATTGGCTCCTCATGTTCTTATGTTCTCTTATGTTCTTATTCTCTGTATTCTTGGTGCTTGGGGGGGGCAACAGTGGGAGGGCTTCTAGTATCCTGACCCCACTGGTGGACCTCCTAATGGCACCTAGTATTTTTGGCCACTGTGTGACAAAGAGTGTTGGACTGGATGGGCCATTGGTTTGATTATGTTCTTAATCCCTTCCCCAGCTCTGTCTGTAAGAGTGAGAACAGCACTGGAACGTCTGCTTGTGCTTTAAGTGAGCAGATGCACAGCCCACAGTCTGTAGCTAGGTCAAAGCTGGCAACTGACAGGAGATGGAGTAGGTGGAGAGTTACTGGGCCGGTGGTGTCCCTGGCATGATGGTCTCACACCAGAAGTGACATCATTGTGCCATTCACCCTCCAGTTTTGCCTGCCATTTTTCTTCTGCTTCCCACCTGAGTGGTGACAGGGAGTGCCAGCAAGGGGAGGGAGTTCTCCTACAGAAGCAGGAGATCTGGTAAGTCTAAGAGCCATGTACTGCTGGTGCAACAAAACCAGAGACCACTGGACACAGATTGTTATAACATTATAAAAACACTCAATTCCAATTCTTTTTAAAAAATCACACACATCCCAGTGATGGGTGTGTGTGGGGGGGCAGGGTTTGACTTCTGTGTGGGTAGGACCAGAAAAATCTAAAATTTCCCACCCACCTGGCAGCCATCCAGACGTTACTACAATCTCTCCCAAAACTTCACAGCAAAACAAGTTTGGGAAAGTTTGGAGAAAAGTCAGAAAAGCCCTGGGAGGTACATGAATGTACAGATATCCCAATTGCTGTCGTACATTTTTGGGTCTTTTGCTTTAAAAGAACTGGGGAAAATGATTTAATTAAAAAGAAAAAAGTCAGCCACTTACCATGGGCATGTGTAGAACGTATGCTGGCATAAAAATACAAACAACCATCTTTCAAAATGCAGTAGTGCTGAACCCACATATCCTTGCTTTTGTCCAGCTGGTGAAGAAGGCCCAGGCACTCTGGGTTTTTGATAGCAAGTGGCGGAAGGCTTGTGTTGTGCATGGTGACGTCGACCCATACATGGTTCTGAATGTTGGAATTAGAAAAGTGATCACTTTTTCTTGAGTTGAGGATGATCACCAAAGTTTCTGAACATGTTTAGAATGTCAAGACAGAGGGTGATATGTGGTGGACAGTGCCGTTGTCATAGCTGACTTAAAGGCAACCCTGTAGGATTTTCAAGGCAAGAGACATGTAGAGGTGGTTGTGTAGTGACCCCGGACTTCCTGGTGGTCTCCCATCCAAACACTAACCAGGGCCAACCCTGTTTAGCTTCTGAGATCTGAAGAGATCAGGCTAGCCTGGGCCATCCATGTCAGGGCAGAGGCTGATACTCTCTCCAATATATGCTTTATAAAAGGTACCTTCTAACAGGTCTTAAGACTTGCTCTGTCATATAGTTCCCCAAGAGAATGACATAAAAATTTCTGGACCACTTCAGTTTACTTCTTACTACCATTTCTAATTATATGTTGACTAGCATGTACTTTCTATCTTACGCTTTAAAAAGTGCCACCACTGGTGAAGAATAGATATCCAGATGTCCACTTAATCGCCCAAGAGACACATCTGGCCAAATAGTTTTGGATGGGGCTAGTGGCTCTAAGTGCGTATTTAAACAGTGAAATTAACTCAGTCACATCACCATTAATCTGACACAAATTTTATATGGATTTTAAATACGTACAGGTGTAATTAACATCGGTAGCTATTTTCAGGCATTAACATTTCAAAGATTCAAGCATGCGTATTATGAAATGTTTGCTGAGAGCTCAGTCATGGGTACCCCCCCATTATTCAGCTAACAGCTGTAAAAATCTCCAATCCAGGGTGAACAGCATTGCAATGATTTATGGCCCCAACCTGTATTTTGAGGCTCATATAATGGCTTCATTGCAAATGCTCTTAAATCAGGCTGACACACAAAAAATGCCAGTCCCAAAGAAAGTGGCTGACCACATGCCAGAACATAGTAGGAATGAGTGTACATTGTGCAAAAACAATTTTTAGGAAAAAAGAATCTCTTTAGTGAGAGCTATATAAAATTAGAATGCAGTACAGTTGAGGACTTTAGTGAAAGCACATGTTCTATTTTGACTGTTTCTCTTACATCGCTGACAATCAAATGTTTCTCTTTTGCCACCCAAAGTGAAATGGTTTCACAGCTCTTTATGTAGAAAAGGCTTAAAAATGGTAACAGAACTTTCAAGAATTAGGACACGTTGATGTCTCAAGAGGAAATGATTGAAAGGTCATTTAGCAAGGATAGGCAGCCCTGGTGACTAGGCAGCAGACCACAGAATATTTTATTGTTCTATAGGAAACTTGGAACCAGACTTCTCCAGCTTAAAGCTAATGTGCTTGTTTATCTGCAAAATTTGTGAGTCAACATATGTCACTCCTCATATGAAATCCTAGGAGAGAAGTCTTACAATAATGTGTGCACCCTGGGTAATTCATTTTCCTTTACGTTACATGATTTCCCCCTCATCTCTGATAAGCCTGTGAGATGAGTTAACTTCTGGAAATATTGCTAGCTGTCTTTCCCCCCTGTGAACTGAGGAGCCTGCTGGGATGAACTGCAGCAAAGCACAGTACATTAGTGGAACAGATGCACCACTCATTGCCTCATTAGAATGACATAGTGCCAGGGCTTCGGTGTGTGGCGCCATTGAGTGTGAGAGTGTGAGCGCCACTGTCTTATGCAAAATGGAGATATTTTTATTCAAAAGATCTCTGAGTGGATTGTCAGGTCAAAGTGGGATGTAATATTGTGCTCATTTAATTTTCTCTTCAGTTTAAAAAAGGACAAAATATGAACCATAAACAAGGCCCCCTAATGAAACCGGTAATGTGATAATACTGTCCACCTGAAAGGAAATATAAAATAGCTTCCTAAACAAGGCTGAAAGAAAAAAGTATGAGCCCTTCGATTTTTCCACAGATCTATCTGAGCAACAAGGCACTTTTTCTCCCCTTGATTTGCCCAAATGGGCCCCAGTTAGTCCAACTGAAATTAAAAGCCTAATAAATAAATTAAAGGCTAGAAAGGCCCCAGGCCCAGATGGACTCCCACCTGAGTTGTTTAAAGACCACCTAGACTGGTGGGCTTCCCCTCTGGCCACCCTTTAAATTCTGATAGACAAAACAGAGACCATGCCTGGTTTATGGACAAATGCTATTGTAGTTCCAGTTTTCAAAAAAGGGGATCCAAATTACCCAGGAAACTACCGCCCAGTAAGCCTGCTTTCAATAGTGGGCAAGCTTTATGCAAGGCATCTGTCAGATAAACTGACCTCCTGGATTGCAGATCAAAACCTTCTGGGGGCAGAGCAGGTTGGTTTCTGCACAGGCAGCACAACAGTAGACCATTGCATAACTCCTGCCCACTTGGTGGAGAAATATTCTGGAGCAGCCCGAAGAAAACTATTCTGTGCTTTCCTTGACTTAAAAGGGGCCTTTGATTCAATTCCCAGGAATCTCCTATGGGTTAAATTGAATAGGATGGGAATAGATAAACGATTACTCATCCTAATACGGAAACTATACTCCTCTACTAGCTGCCAAGTTATAGAAACTCAGGCTCACTAACACCTAAGATCCTTACAAACTGAGGAGTCAAATAAGGCTGCATTTTGGCACCCTACTTATTCAATCTATTTTTGAATGACTTGGACTCCTCACT
>NW_015174296.1:609517-627320 GCF_001447785.1 Gekko japonicus
AACAAAGAACTATTTCAAGAAAATCCCTCTGCACTTGGCAGACCCTTTAAAGCTCAGGCTCACATCTCCTGCAATCTGTTTGCAGTGGTACACAAAACATTTGGGCTAAGATCCTGTACATGAATGGCTTTGCCAAGAGTGGGGAGTCACCACAGATTTAAAGCTGTCAGCACGTTCCATAAAATTTGAGTATATGGGTGGCCAAAAGGCATCACTCTGTTGTTAGGTACTTTTTCATAGGCATCAGTGATTGCTGCTTTCAAAAGCTAAGGCACATCTTAGCTCTTTGCTGTAAAGTGTAAAGTTTAATAGATAATTCCCCACTCATCTACATAACAACACCTTGAAGTAAATATTGTTTTACAGGCCTCGAATCAGGGTTGCCATACCTCCACTTCTGGCTCCCATTTCCCACTGTTGTTCTGAATGGCAGTGGAAGGGGGAGGAAAAAAGGCAATTGAGTCAATGGCATGACGTCCCTTCTAGGTTAAAACCTGGAACTAACATCAGTCCTCTCTAGGAATTGCTGGTTTTTATCAGATAGTTTCTGGCAACTCCTACAGTTATGACATCTTCTCACAGTTGCTATTAAGGCATTACCTGATGAACAGGATGCACAGCCTTCTCCATGGCCTCCAGCCACCTATGAAGAAAAATATGAAAATAAGTCTGTTTACTGCTTTTGGTCTTTTATATACTAGGAAAAAATGATAGACACACAAACACTTTGGATCTGATGTGGTAATAAGGTGACCTAGAGATAGTGTAAATAAATAAATACTTGCACACGCCTACTGTAATGAACAGCTAAGTGCCGATGTGTTATACTGGTCTGAGAACTGATGGGGGGGAGGGGTTCAAATGGAATTATACTGTTGATCTGAGGAAGTGGCAGTTGAGAGTGGCAGTTCAAAAAAATGAAAAGTTGAAGGGGATCCTAAGATTAAGAAGTGGAACCAATAGCCCTTTCTTGAGGGAAATAGCTCCTAGGAGAGCGTGGTGAACCTTATCAAGGAAAATTGGAACCCGTGTGTATATTCCTGCCTCCACAGACTTTAGTAATTTTGTAACAAATAAGCGTATGCCTGTTTATCTAAGGCAGGGGTGTCAAACTCATTTGTTATGAAGGCCCGATCTGACATAAATGAGACCTTGTTGGGCCAGGCCATGTGTGTCATGAAATGTAATGCCAGATAGTGGAGATATAAACTTTATAAAGGACACAAACACAAAGGTGGTTTTTTTTGCTTAAAATCATGCTTAAAACATTAGTGCTCTTGCAATATTTTATTTAACAGTGTCTGATAACTGAAACCTTTTGCTCTGAATTATTGCATCAAAATGTCTGTGCTATTGCAATCTTGAGTATGCTGTTCAGGTGTATATATTGTAACGATATGAGCTTATGTTTGTATTTCTGTATAGTGGTGATGCTGCTTATGTGTGTCTCTAGCATTGAATACCTATGCATTATGTATTCAGGGATTGCTGTATGTTGTGTGTTGCTATGCAGGAACAAAAAGGAAGAGATTTCAAGAATACTCCTTTCTCACAATCCAATTGAACAGCCTACCTCTAAAAGAATAAAATATTGTATATATTTACTTTATTTATAGCCTGCAAACTCAGTCATGATACTCTCACAGTTGCTATTAAGGCATTACCTGATGAACAGGATGCACAGCCTTCTCCATGGCCTCCAGCCACCTATGAAGAAAAATATGAAAATAAGTTTGTTTACTGCTTTTGGTCTTTTATATACTAGGAAAAAATGATAGACACACAAACACTTTGGATCTGATGTGGTAATAAGGTGACCTAGAGATAGTGTAAATAAATAAATACTTGCACACGCCTACTGTAGTGGACAGCTAAGTGCCGATGTGATATACTGGTCTGAGAACCTTGACTGACGGGGGGGAGGGGTTCAAATGGAATTCTACTGTTGATCTGAGGGAGTGGCAGTTGAGAGTGGCAGTTCAAAAAAAATGAAAGGTTGAAGGGGATCTTAAGATTAAGAAGTGGAACCAATAGCCCTTCCTTGAGGGAAATAGCTCCTAGGAAAGCGTGGTGAACCTTATCAAGGAAAATGGGAACCCGTGTGTATATTCCTGCCTCCACAGACTTTAGTAATTTTGTAACAAATAAGCTTATTTCTGTTTATCTAAGGCAGGGGTGTCAAACTCATTTGTTATGAAGGCCAGATCTGACATAAATGAGACCTTGTTGGGCCAGGCCATGTGTGTCATGAAATGTAATGCCAGATAGTGGAGATATAAACTTTGTAAAGAACACAAACACAAAATCATGCTTAAAACATTAGTGCTCTTGCAATATTTTATTTAACAGTGTCTGATAACTGAAACCTTTTGCTCTGAATTATTGCATCAAAATGTCTGTGCTATTGCAATCTTGAGTATGCTGTTCAGGTGTATATATGTAAGCTGCAAACCTACGATGACGCAGCAGCAGCAGCAGAACTGAAAGAAGAAGCAGAAGACAGCCAGTTCCACTGTGGGCCTGATAGAAGCCTTCCGGGGCCTGATCTGTCCCCCAGGCCGCATATTTGACACCCCTGATCTAAGGAGTGACAGCCAAGTGATCTCTCTCAACAGTTATAAAAACCAGTCCATAAAACAAAACAGCTACATTTTTATGACAAACTATCTATTGCATATAGTTATATATGAAATTTCCCTGATTTCTGTTGCCTTTTCACCTGCCGTGTTTAAAACTGGACCTCCCTGACAGTCTGACTTGAGAAATAAAGCAGTTTATGTGTTGTGAATTAATATCAGCCTCTCATGTGCCATAATAAGACATATATCAACGAAGGGTTTTTTGGTTCTTCAGCATCCTAGGCTGGGTCAGAACATTTTGTATATGTTTAAACAATGGGGGGGGGCAGGCAGAGAAATGAAGAAGAATACAAAGGGCTGCTCAGCTAAGAAAAAAAGTAAGTGGGGAACTGTCTGTCTTACCTACATAATGGAATATTTGGCCAGGACTGTTTAAAGGACATGCTAGAGTTAATACTGTGCAAAAAAGGACACTAACATTCTTAAAAAGGATTCCCACCACTGCCTCAGCAAACATTAGGGAATCAGGGGAATGCTGCATTGCAGGATGTGATGTTACTTCTGGGTGATGCTCTAGGCTGTTTCCCCTAATCTCTATGGTCTTTACGATAGAGACTAGGGGAAATTTGCAGGCTGTCACTATGTAGAGGGCATTTTCCATCCCACTTCTCTATTCTTCAGGGATGGAAAATTTCAGTTGTTCCTTAAAAAAAAAGGCTCATAACTTTTTTTTTTATTATGTGCCAGAATAGTTGAAAAAGGAGTCCTAGAAATAAAAAGGGACCACCCAAAGTAAAATAAAATGAAAAGAATCATAAAAACAAAATGCTTATACTGAAAAACTGAAGAAAAGGAAGGCACAAATTGATAGTAGATTATTTACCTTTTCATCTCTTGGTTTGATGTGGCACAGAAACAGAAAACCCTGTTTCCATTCTGAGGGCTACACTTAAATACAAAAGGTTTGCCCAGGCTGGTGTCCACCCCAATTTCAGCACCTTCTAACTTGGTTACTTCCAGTGGCCTGCACTTTCCTTCATCCTGTAATGATAAATATGAGAAATATATGGAGCAAAAACCTAAGGGACGTTTTTTATTATTTAAAACATTTTTATGCTACCTTCCCACCCAAATAAGGTCCCCAAGTTGAGGGACTAAGCAGAAATGGGTGGAGAGAAGACCCCCCCCCCCAAACAATTTCAACCAACACCACAATTAAACAGATTTGTGTTCTTCATGTTAAGGCAAAAACTGTATACCTTTCCAGTCCCATGAGCAAAAAAAGTTTCAATGCTCCTGCAGTAGGTTAAAATAGCATGTCCATGTGACAGATCAGCTGTTTTTCTAGAATTCTAGATTCATATTTTATTTTAAAGCAGAATATTTTTAATGAGCTGAAGTTTCATTAAATTAAAGCAAGTGGTTTTTTTTAAAATAAGCACATTGTTCACTGAAAGGCAGTATCACATTGTGATATTTTTGGATTTCAGCAAACTTGTTCAAGACCTGTGTCCCAGTTTTGTGTTAGTGTTTGTAATAAAAAAACACTTTCTAGTATAGCTGCAAGACAAGGTAATTTCCAGTTATAATCTCCTTCCCTTCTTAACAGCCACAACTTGTAACAGAAGATAAAACCAAACAAGAAAGGACTCTTCTATAAGGGCCCATGTAAAGTACATTTACATAAGAATAGTTGTCAGACTAGGAAACAAGCTTCCCTAGCCAGGTGTGGGCTTGTAAACCCCTACCTGAATTTATCCCTTCATTATTTATGCATTCTCTGTTTCTCAGTCTAACATAAATCCTGCAGTTTCTCAGTCAATACAATATATCCTACCGTTTGTGCTAACTAGGGCCTGGCGTGATGTGGTCCATGGGGTCACAAAGAGTCGGACTTGACTGTGCGACTGAACAGCAACTAATTGTGCTAACTGCCAGCATCTGAATGCTAGACGAGATAGTGACATTTATGCAAGATAATGAATTGCCAAAGCTATATGACAAGTACATTGGGCTTGAACCCTCCCAGATCAAAGTTCAGTCCTTGATCTTCTGTGCCTGTTCTCTTTATTTTGGTGTTTTCTTTGTAGTATACTTCTCAATCCCAATTTTATCGCTTAAAACAGAAGCAGAACAGCAAAAACACTTTTCTTAGTCCATCAATCATAAAAAGATATAAACCAACTATTTCAAATTGGGACCGAAATCTCACCCTGGCTTCATATGATGATTTCTCATCTCTGAGTCATTACAACATTATATTGTCTGCTCTCATCAACCATCTGTCGTAAACTCTGCAGCTATTATAGTTGCAATGATAGCAGGGGTGGAGGAATTTGCCTAGAGAATCAGCAAAGATGCAGATCCATGCTAGACCTCCTCCGTCCCTGCTGTGCCCATAGCAGAATGGTGTGATACAAAGGAAGGTATGTGAACCATTAGAGAGAACAGCAACAGTTAGAAGTACATAAATAAAGTGTGACCCTTTTATCCCAGAATAACTTGGAATAACATCCCTCCCCTGAATTTGTATTCATAATCACTACTGATGTTTAGACTTACACATCACATACCTTGAAAGCATGGAGAAAGATTGTTTGATCACCATGACTGCAAATTTAAAAATTAGTTGAAGTGTTTTCATCTGCATTAAGTGATCTCAACCCCAAATTAGGTTCATATGCATGGAAAGGAAATGGGCTTTGTTTACACAATAAAATGGGTGTATTTATACCTTTCTGTTGGGGGGATAATTTCAGCTAATTCACAATAACCTCAATGTGTGAAACTACTATCAGAGATTACTGCCTATGTTAAAGGAGGGCATAAATTCATTCCAAATGTACCTTTGTCTCTAAAGATTTCCATATGTCTGTGCCTGGCTTACTTCTCCCATTACATTAAATTTATTGCAGATAAACTGTATCATGATTGCTTTTTTCCTTTTAGTGATTGAGTTGTTTCCACTGTTGAAATTAAAAATTCAGTTTCTGAATTATCCCAGAAAATTGCTTTGCATTAAGAATATAACATGAGTATAGCTGAAAGAATCTAAGTGAACAAATATTCTCTGTGTACGCGTGTACATGTGTGTGAGTACCATAACCAGCTAAATAACTTAGGTGTTTGACTCATGGTCATTTTACCATTGGTAAACAGGGAATAATTTTTATTCATCCAACAGATCAGCTGTTCATGAACAGTTTGGACCTGTTTGACGGGTTACTTTTTGCATACTCAAGCTGTGGAGTAGAATATAATGCATTCCACATGCACACTCTCAGCTCAATAGGAACCCAATTTGATGGGAATTCCAATTTCCCCCTTCCCTGCAGACCGGTTGCCACAGCACACCACTTTGGAGCCAATTGCATAAATAATCAATGAACAAATCAATCAGTCAGTTAGGGATTATAAATAAAACCTGCATTTTTTTAAAAAAAGTCTTACTGTTATTGTTCATTTCAGTTCATGTTATCAATTTTATTTTGCACATGTACATTTTTGCACAGCATTATGGGAGGCATTGTCATGGAATTTAATAAAACAAAACAGAATCCAGTGGCACCCTACAGACTATCAATATTAATTCCAGTATGTTATTCTTTAAGGTGCCACTGGATATCTGTTTTGTTTCCCTATAATACAATAACATGGCTACCCCTGTGGAATTTAATGTCAGACATATATGCTGTACAAAATGTTTGCGTTTTTCATAGGTTTGATTTTATTCAGTCAGCATAGGTAGGTCTGAAACTGCAATGGTTCATAGAATCTGCTTGTGAGACTTTTTGTAAACAATCAGATATCTTTCTCTCACTGTTCCAGCACACAGAGAGACTGTCCTTGTGAGACAGCATCATGCTTTCGATGGTGAGAAACAGATGATTCGTAGACCCAACAATCTGAGTAGAATCATTGTGACTAATGTGCAGATGCAAAAGCTCCTATATTGCAAGGAAACAAAACACCACCACCACAACTACTGCACAGCTGCAAAGTTGTTTGACAGCTATTCAAGGCAGATGTCAGATAGATGAGTAGACTAGATATTCAGCTCATGGATTATCATGGCTGTCAAACATGGTATGTGTTTGCAGCATCCCTAACCATAACTATTTTGGATTCACTAATTTATGAATCCCATTTCAGATGCACAACTAACCATTCCACTGCAGTTTACTTCCATGTCACAAAACCCTTGATTGTTCCACACTTTATACCAGGATGGGTTAGGGTATGAGACAAATATGGTTATGATATGTGCTTCCCTCCCTACTGCTGCTACATGAGATCATCATGGCTTGGCATCGGCCCATTTATTTTTCCGGCTGTAGAAACTGGAATTAAATGCATTGCACTGCCCACTTTAAATGTTTTAAACTGGTTTTATTGCATTATTTGACTATATTATTTTAGATTGCATAATTTATTGTTGTTATTCGCCCTGAGCCTGTCCACGGGAAGGATGGGATATAAATTGAAATAAAAAATAAAATAATAAAACAATTCACAAAAATATTTATGAAGAATAATACAAAAATCTTGTGCACGGTTGCCCACCTGTAAGAAACTCCCTGACAGCCACAGCTGAGGTTTTTCTCACTTCATTGTCTTGGATGTACATTTCCCCACTATTTCTCCAGGGATTAAAATATAATCCTCTGTTACTATAAGGATGTGTTTCCAAGGTACATGGAAGTTTCTCAAGGGACACTTTGGGCAACAGATGGAGTAAAACACATGCTCTGGTTTTACAGTGATAGAAACAGCTGTGGTTAATTCTAGCCTAGATAACTGTAATTTCAACAAAGAAAAGTGTTTGGACTGTATCTTAAAAGATGGGATCTAGTTTTTAATCAAATCAATAGTACAGGAGAATTTTCATTAGTGTTTGCACAGCATTTTTTTCTTATCCTAAATTGCCAAAGCATAAATGGTGTGTAGTAAATTTATTGCATAAGTATCTATTATGCATTTTTCTTAAGAAAAGTGGAAAAGAGTCTGACAACATTTCATCCTATCTTCAGAAAGAAAAATCAAAATCAATCAAACAAAAATGAACAGAGATTAAGAATAAGATAGATAAATACTGGGGAGGGAAAGCAAGAAATAGGCTGGGCAAAGACAGAAATTAATCCCCACTTACACAAAAGAAAATTGGAGTATAAACTGAAAGTGAATGAAATATATAAAGAATGGTTTTACAGATATTGTGAATGCATTCTGTGTTGGCTGCGTCTTCTGTCCTTGCTCCTGATTTCTACACATTCATCTGAATAGAGTGTCCATGCATACAAGCTGTACATACTGTTGTCTTTCTCCATGTGATTGGAAATAATGCAAAACACAGTTGCAGACATGTATGCTCAGGTGAAGGTTGGGCGGTGGGTGGGCAGAACATGATCGCAACCTTGCCGCTCCCCACCTTCAATGGACATCTAAAAAGGGCTTCCTGTGGGACAAGCAGTGTGAAAAATCAGGCTTCCTCTTCAGGCTGAACAACTCTGTCTCCTCACTCATCTCAAAATGATTGAGTTCCCTGAAGCCTCATTCACACATTATTTATTATTTATATTCCTACCTCTCTCATAGGCCTAAAGTCTCACATAGGCCTAAAGCCATTTGCAAATGCAAAGAGAATTCAAATTACTGAGTAAAATAAAGTCTTCAGATGACTCTCACTCCCTGTTTACTCTTCTGCTAGTGCAATGGTCTCATCAAATATCAGAAAACTCCTGCTCAAATAAAAGGCTTTGCTTGCCCCCCCTTAAAAACAAAATAAAATGAAAACATAGATGTACTTCTAAGACCAACTTGACTGCTACAGCCTTAGGATCAGGCTAGATCAACATTACAAGCTGCTCTTCCTTCTTCATTCCCTGCTCCTTTGTGGCTTCCAAATAATTGTCCTACAATGGTAGTTCATAAAGCCAATGAGCTCGCAACCGACAGGAGCCTCCATTGGGTGTTCCTACGCCCTGCTGGGTGGCTTGAAGAGAAAGGAATGACTCCAAGTGTACACTGGCTCCCTGGATCAAGGTAGGACACTCCCTGGCACACCCACTTCAGTTTACATGTTCCACTGATCAAGGACAATCGTTTACTAAGGGTGGCTTGAAGAGAAAGGAATGACTCCAAGTGTACACTGGCTCCCTGGATCAAGGTAGGACACTCCCTGGCACACCCACTTCAGTTTACATGTTCCACTGATCAAGGACAATCGTTTACTAATAAAAGATACATAATGGAGATCACAGCACCTTGGTGTTGCATTAATAAAGGAATGCTGGTCCCGCAAAGGAAACCAGACTGGAAACTGGTTATCAAGAATGGAGTTACTCTCCATTGTGGTGGAGTCTACTCTGCGTGTCAGAATAAAAAAAAAATGCAACTTGAACCTGTAGGAAGAAGGGAATAGCTTAGACCTAGATCTATTTATAGTTCAGCCTTATTTGAAAAACATTTTGCTTTGGCAATGAGTACACTGACTCAGAAGGAGAATAAGGGTGTGACTGTTCTGTTACAGGGTGAAAGACTACAAAAGGTCTACATGCAGTAAGCAAAGGATTTCTTTTACAGAAGAATAATTCTCAGAATACATCAGTGGGATATATTCAAAATACTTTCTTCTTTTTTAAACTGGAATTGGCAGTCTGTTCAATCAGGGTTGAACTACCATCAACTTTTGCTTTCGTTTTAAGCACTTTTTTCCTTATGCAAGTACAACTGCCAAGGCGGCTTTTTCCATGAAGGGTGGAGACTTCTTTAATATAGTTATATTTCATATTTCCCTTGTGGCATAAGGTGGTTTACAATTTCAAATTAAAACAATATACAATGCAATAAACAAATAAACAATTAAACAATTAAAACAATATACAATCCCATTAACCCCCCAAAAAAACACCTGAAACTCAAACCCCACTAGCAAATACAACAGTCTTACAGCATATTCTTAACACTTTTAAAGAACAGCACTCCATTTCCTCCTCTGCGAGCTCACTCCCCAAAAGACTGGGCTTTGGTAGATGCCACACAGGAAATCTTAAGTGGGAGATCTGACAGTAGCAATCATTTGTTCAGTGGAGGGGACCAAGTGCTGGTCCAGCTCCACTTCTCCTCCTTAAGCAGGTGATCAGTGCCATCAAACTTTGATGTTAGAATAGCTCCAGTTGTTTAATATGGACATCCAGCTAGGGGATCTGTACATGCAGCAGCCTGCTGTATGTGTGGGTGACAGTGCATGCCTGCAGACATACTTCTGCATTATCCTTGCTGAACCAAGAAGAAACAAACAGAGATAATGTTTTTTTGTATGTATGCAGTTTTCTATGCATACATACATACATGCAGTTTTTGTTTTGTTAAATGCCATGATGACCAAGGAACTTGGGCAATAATCAGGCTAAGCAATCTACTAATTGTCGATTAGAACCAGTTCTATTGACCTACATTAGTTGAATGACTCCTAGTGCTATTATGAAATACATGGTCTTTCCTGTCTTGCTTGTATGTCAGAGTTGTCATTTCCTATTGAGTTGCACAAACTCTTTGCCTCAGGGTTTCCTAGAGGCAACGGACTTGTACACCTGTTGGAATGCAAAATACTCTTTTAAAGAGCTGAGTATATCAACTTTTGGGAAGCCATTCCTACTAGTAAATAGCATAGAGACCTGTTTTAAGTTTTTCAGCAATGTGACCTTTCATTTCCACTACTTTCTCATGTCCTATCTGACATCATAACCAGAAGAGCATAAAATGTACTTTGGAGTTGAAAGGTCATGTCTGATGTTCTTTGTTATGTGAACTCTAGACTAAGCAAACAAGTCAGCTACTGAGTCAATGTTTTACAAAGCCATGAGAAAAGTAACACATCATTGATGTGATAACAGTCTACAGTTGGGAAGTTATTTTGCAGAAGAATATTGCAAAGTCACTTTACAACACACACATACACAAAACCAGAAGCTTTTGGATATATCCTAAGAGTCAGGAAGGTGCTATAAATCCCACCCTTCCAATTTCAGGCCAGTAAATGAGATATTTTATGTGTTCCCTGAAGTGACAGGTTACAAGGCTTTCATTTCTTTGCTCTTATTTCTCCTTTTCTTTCCTATTCCTGTGATTTAAGCATGACCTCCAGTCTTTACTTTGCAACACACACACAGATAAAAGAAACACAGGGTTGGATCCTGAAGAAAATTCATTGCTGGAGTTGATGGAGCCATCTGGGGGAAGGGGCTTTCACCCAATCCCCCCACCTCCCTACAGCCTCTCATAATGTGGTATTAAGCATGACCTCCAGTCTTTACTTTGCAACACACACACAGATAAAAGAAACACAGGGTTGGATCCTGAAGAAAATTCATTGCTGGAGTTGATGGAGCCATCTGGGGGAAGGGGCTTTCACCCAATCCCCCCACCTCCCTACAGCCCCTCATAACGTGGTATGTTTTGCCCACAAAAGTCCCTTGAGCATCAGGACAAGCAGTTGGGTGCTAGCAGATGAAGAAGGCAGCAAAAGACCCACGCTGGAAACGTTTTCCTCCAGGTTTTCTGCAGGATCCAGCCCTGCTGAGATAACTAAATCGAGAATACCTTGTCAGAGGCTAAGTATCCTATCCTTCTTATATACCATATAGCCTAGTATATTATGTACTGCAGGAACTGGTATAATTGCCTAAGGACAGTAATATTAGGAATATTTAGAAACTACCAAAACTAGAAATCAGTTTATTCTACACCGTATCATTCCCATTTTTTTTGGCCATTTTCTCATGTCCAGGAGCAGGCCCACCCCCACTGGCAGAGCCACCCCTGGACTTACCCAGACGTTACAGTTCCAGCAACAGGGAAGCCCACCAGGACAGTGCAACAAGAAGCACTACAATAGCAGCAACACAGTTACAAGCCCTTTAAGGCCCACTTTAATCACTGCCAATAGCTGCTGACAGTTTAGCCAGGGCAATGGGAGGGAGAAAGAGACTGCAGGAGCGGCCCAAAAATTCCCCTACGGTCACATGAGACAGCTAGATCTCCTGAGACATCAGGGGAATTGACTGAGCACGTCCAGCCTGTTGTACTACCTTCATAAGATACTTCCAAGCAGGCCAGTAAGGAGGTGGTTGGGTTCTCTCTCTAGACCAGGGGTGTTTTGCAAATAAAGAGCTGATGCTTTGAGCCAGCTTGCCTCTGCTGAACGGATCTGAGAATAGGTGCCTGAGTGAGTACTCTAACCTGGGTACCCACAGCCAAAGGGGGCCATTACACTGGACTGGGGGGGGGGAGCTTGCAATGCCCAGACATTTCATGTTTTCCTAGGCTCAGAGCATTTTATATTTTTAGTTTATATTTAAGTTTCTGCTGTGATCCTTGTACTTATTCTTGATGTTTTATTTTTAAAATTGCATTGCCAAATCCCACTATTCCCCCACCTTTCCATTTTAGGCAGGCATCTTTTAAGGGGGGGGGGAGGGAGGTTTGGAAGGTGTCCGTTATCAAAGATTGTTAAAGAAAATATTGCAAGAGTTTTAAGCATATTTGTATTTTAAGTAAAAAAATAATATCTTTACTTGTGTTTGTATCTTTTATAAAGTTTATATCTCTGCTACCTGGCATTACATTTTATGACATGCATGGCCTGGCCCCACCAAGTCCCATTTATGTCAGATCTGACCCTTGTAACAAATGAGTTCAACACCCCTGCTCTAGACTGCCCAAGAGAGACCCTGTGGAGAGGAATAGGAGCAGCAAAACTCCAGTTCTGAGGGTGTGCAACCTCCAGTAGGACAGAAAAGGACATGATAGGTAAGAGAGCTGTTGAGTACAGGGGCATGTAGGCCTCAGAGCCTCACACACCAACAGTTTTTTTCAATTAATGTATGTGGAAAACAAGATTAATCCATGGCCCTTGTTAGAGAAAGAATAACCCAAATCATGTGCTTTTGAGGGCCACCATATTCACCTGACATTAAATTAGAATAATTTGACTTCCTTGTAGCGATCAGGTCCTATAATAAAGAGACAGTAATAGCTTCACAGATATGCAGGGGTCTTTTGGGGTTGGAGCGCGCTGAAGCGCAGCTCTGAGAGCCCAGGAGCTGACAAAATGGTGGTGGCAGCAAGCCTCGCCCCCAGCTCCCCCCGCTACGGCCTGTCGCCAGCCTCCCGGGGCCTGTGCTGAAGTGCTGCGGCCCCAGTGAGGCCCGAGGAGGCCAGTCGACGCCTTCCCAGGGCTCGCGTTGAGGCCCCGGTGACGCTGGTTGTCTCCTTCCCGGGGCCCCTTGCTGCCTCCCTGGGCCAGCACTGGAGCGCTGCGGCCCAGAGGAGGCCAGGAGAGCCCCCCGCCACCTCCAGGGGTAAGTGAGGGATCCATGGGGGGTGTCGGAGGCTTGAGTGTGGGGGGAGAGCCTCCCCCCTCCCCCAATCTCTTTGCCCTCTTTCTTTCCCTCCTTTCCTTCCCCTTTCCTTTTCTTTCCTTTCTCTCTCTCTTTCCGTTCTCTTCCTTCCTTCCTCTCTTTTCCTTCTTCTTTCCTTCTCTCTCTTTACCTCTTTTCCTTCTTCCCTTCTCGCTCTTTCTTTCTTTCCCTTCTTCTTCCCTTCTCGCTCTTTCTTTCTTTCCCTCCTTTCTTTCCCTCCTTTCATTCTTTCCTTTTCCTCTTTTCCTCCTTTTCTTTTCTTTTCTCTCTCTCTCTTTCTTTCCCTCCTCCTTTCCTTCTCTTTCCTTCCTTTTTCCTTCTCTTTCTTTCACTCTTTGCTTCCTTCATTCCTTCTCTCTTCTCTCTCTTTCCTTCTTTCCTCCTTCTGCGGCCCAACTCTAGTGAGAAGGGGTTTAAAATTTAAACCCCTTCTTTCTTCGCTCCCCCCCCCCGGCTGGGGAAGGAAGGGGAGGCTTTTGAAGATGCCTTCCCACCCTTTGCTTCCCCTTCTGATATCACTTCCGGTGATGTAAGGGGGGGTTGCATATACTAATGAGCTATTATGCTAATAGCCTAGTAGCTCATTAGCATACAGTATGCTAATGAGCTCCTGCAGCTCTTTTTCTATGCAAAGACCCCTGCAGATATGGAACACGTACAATTTGGATGGTGTGAGGAGAACAAAGGATGAGAACAAAGGATGAGGAATGAATGTACTTTTGAAAGAACTGCTCACAAGCAGGACTGACTCCAGGTTTATTGAGGGGGGGGGGAAGAGGTACTGTGATCCTCAGACTAAGTATATCACCTGTGCCAGCCAACGGTTTCTGGTGCCCCACACAGCCCATTAGTTTGGGTGTATGCATAGCCTCTGTGGCCTGGTTGTGGACAAAAAAAAGCAGGCAAGGAGCCGTTGTCACCACCACTGGCTGGGTGGCATGAAGCTGGTGACTGCCTGCTCTTCTTCCCTCTCTCCCTCCCTCCATGGGGTGGGCAGGCCAGGCAACTACTCCCTATCCTCCAGCACTGCTGCTGACCATGCTGTACATCTTGGTGATGGCACTGGGGCCAGTGGCAACACCCAGGGCTGCCACTTGCCATGGTTGATCTAGTCCTACCTGGGAACTGCTCTGACCCTCTTTTGTTGCCCCCTAGCCCTGATGCCCACAGCAATTTCCTAGAACCACTGGCTATTTATATCATCACCATTGGCTTGTGCTTCTCTACCCTATTTGCCCCTCCTCATTTAGACAGAGACAGAAAACAAGTAGCAGTGGCTTTTGCTACTTGGTGCTGCTGATGCTACTATCTCACTCCAAAAGTGAGTGGTAAGGGCTAGTAGGCGCAGCTGCTGCCAACACCATGCAGAGAAAGAGAACAAGTGAGTTGCAGGGGTTGCTAACTATTCTCCTTCCTGACTTCCATCAGCACTTGTTTATCTGGGGAGGGGGCCCAGTCTTGCAACTGCCGCACAGCATAATGGAGCAGGCCACGGTGATTGTTGCTGCTGAGCTGTAAAAAGTCAGGGGATGGCAGTGTCTTGTGGAATCAGCACGCGTGAGAGTTGAAAACTTTTCTACTTGGAAGCACCCTTCATGTTATTGCAAAGAGCTGACAGAAATCCAAGTGTAGCTTGTGAAAGCAGATCACTTCTAATTTTCCCTGGTTTTACACCACTTGTGATATCTTTGATCCAAAGATTTCTTTAGTAGTTGCAGTGTGTATTTCTAAATAAACACCACTCCCCCAGACTACAAGCATAATTTCAGTGAGCCAAAGTCTTAACTCACTATCTGTGTATTTCCTGGACTGGACTGGGTGTTCCAAAGGGCAAGACATTAATAAAAGGAGCCAGAGGGAGAAAGAGGCAAGAAGAAAGATCCATACAGAAGAGGATTCTTTTTGTTGAGCATTCCTATGTCTCCCTCTGCTGGCAGATTGGCCAATCAAAATGATCCACAGGACAGCTGAGATCAGTGGGCCCTATTGGAGCTGCTCACCTTGGACCTGGTCAGCAGGTAAGTTAAAGGGCCAATCCATCTTTGTTTCTTGTGGGGACAGACTGAAAGAGGAACCGGAGGAATGTTGAAATAAGAAAAAGAGGGCCATTTCTCAGATTGCCACCTGAAGACTTTCAAAATAAGGAACACATTGTATTATGTGTGCCATTAGAATGTACAGTGTTTATAATGTATTAAGTCATGTATTAAATTTTAAAAGGGAAACTAAATTTTAATGCTATATAAAGAACAGTTCCTTGAAGTAAGCAACAACTGACAAGGAGAAGAGGGGGCCTAAACAGATGGCTAGACAGCAGTAGGCCATGTGGTATAGAGGGAATCTGGTCAGACATATATTAAAAGTTGCCCAAAGGTATAGCTTGTCAGTAAAAAGAAATCAATGTTGGATTTGGGAGCTCAATTTCAGATTTTTTCTTGGCCACACAGCCTTTGGTAACTGATCCTCTCTGCCTCTGCCTAACCAATCAAACAGGGATGAGATATTATATATTACTTTCAGACTTAAGCAAAGAGTCAAACAGACATCTCAATAAAATAAAATACATCAATAATCTACAATATGGAGGTCCCTTCCAACTCTATGTTTCCATGATTTATACCCTGCCTTTCCCCCCCATGAGGAACCAAAGTGGCTTACGTAATACTCCTCTCTCACGCAGTTTATCTTCACAACTGCTTTATCAGGTAGGTTAGGCTAAGAGTGTGTGACTAGGCCAAGGTCTCTCAGTGAACTACTATGGCATGGCAGGGCTTCAAACCCGGGTCTCCCAGATCTAGTCCCGTACTCTAGCCACTATATCACAGGCGCTTTCAATTGTATCTAGAGTAGATTCCTCAGGTCTGTGATCACTTTCACTTATAATTACATTTATCATCAACTAGTTTATTAATGGGGGTAAAAATAAATTTCATCCAATGTATATGTAGTGGAGCTAGCGAGCGCCACACTTCTAATGAAATCTTGTTTGGGGTCAGGAACACTGAAGCTTTCAGTACGGAAAATATCTCTGATCAAAATACCCCACCTGCTGGTTGCAGTTTGAAATAAACGTTTGAAACTTCACAAAACATATCAAAACTGATTCAATGCCCAATTTAAATATGAGGTTGGCGAGGCAAAAAAGCGTCTCTTTGTGACTTTGCATGAGCTTGGGGATCTTGCGTAAACTGCAGGGCAAGAGCGAAGCATCTGACATGCAAGCTGATCATGAGAGCTGCTTTGCAAGGGTTTCCATTTTACCAAGAAGAGGAGTTCTTTTGCTTTGCCAGCCTGATGTTTAAAGGGGGCCTATTCATTCCAAAACATTGTAAGCAACTGGAAGACTATGAAGAAACAGAGTAAAAATATAAATGAAAAAGCAGGACTTGCAGGGGGCATCTCATTTTCCTGTCTGCCACTATTTCTTCTTTCCCTTTCTTGAAAGCCCCCAAAGCCTCTCCCCTTTCCCTGTTTCCTTCTCTCCTTCCTACCCACCAGACAACCTACTTCTGTCCCACCTTTCGCTTTGTCTCCTTCCCTTCCACTAGCAGTAGGGTTGCCAACTAAAAGTAGGGAAATTCCAGGAGATTTTGGGGGTGGAGTCCAATGCTCCCTCTAAGCTGTGGAGTCTGGTGAGCAAAAATTCTACTTTGTGAGCTACTGGCATTAAAATTGTGAGTGAGTGATTTGGCTACTGCATAAATTAGTTTGCTCTGGAGCTATCCTTCCGGAGCTAAGACAAAAATGTGTGAGCTGGAGGCTAAAAAACTGTGAACCAGCTCATACTAGCTCAGCTTAGAGGGAACACTGGTGCAGTCTGGGGAGGGTGGCATTTGGGGAAAGGATGGCCCTCAATGGGATATAATACCATAGAGTCCAGCCTCCAAAGCAGCCATTATCTTCAGGAGAACTGATATCTGTAGTCTAGCTATCAGTTATAATTCCAGGAGATATCCAGGTTCCACCTGGAGGTTGGTAACACTACCTGGCAGCCTCTCCTGGGAAAAATCTGGCCCAGTTGCACAGTGCACAGTTTTATGGCAGGAAATCCATAAGAACTTGCACTCACTTTGCCTGTATTCCCCTCCCTACATTATTTCCATTCTCTCTCCTCCTGACAGCCCCCATATCCTCAACTTTCCATTTTCTTCACCCCTTCCCATACACTCACAAACCTAAATTTTATCTCCCCCTCCCCATCTTCAGCAATATTTATTACTTCATATATAGCCCACCTTTTTCCCAGTGGGGATCCAAAGCAGCTTACATAATTTTCCTCTCCTCCATTTTATCCTCAAAAGAATCCTATGAGGTAGGTTATGCTAAAAGCGTGTGACTGGTCCAAGGTCACCCAGAAAGCTTCCATGGCTGAGTTATGGAAACTCTTTATTGTAAATGCCATTCACATATTCAGCAATTTGTAGGGAACTGTCATGCAAGCTGGCAAAGTTTTCATTCATTCATAGTATAGTCAATCCTAATCCCCCCAATCATTGCCCTTACTCTGAATTGGCTTTGTTTTCCAACACTGACACCTGATTGGTTATAGTAAAGGTAAAGGTAAAGGTTCCCTTGCTCGAAAGCCAGTCGAATCCGACTCTAGGGATGTGGTGCTCATCTCCGTTTCAAAGCCGAAGAGCCAGCGCTGTCCGAAGACGTTTCCGTGGTCATGTGGCTGGCATGACTAAACACCAAGGCGCACGGAACGCTGTTACCTTCCCAGCGAAGTGGTACCTATTTATCTACTTGCAATTTCTTGCTTTCGAACTGCTAGGTTGGCAGGAGCTGGAACTAGAGACGAGA
>NW_015174296.1:628193-656800 GCF_001447785.1 Gekko japonicus
GGACCATATTGAGAATTAGTTATATTGATAAAGAAACTAAACAAAAAAGAAAACAATTTATTTAAGATTCAGACAACTATTAGATATAGGTAAAAGAACTCTCACATTTTAAAGAACACTGATTAACATTTATTTACTTATGTCATTTATAGTCCACCTTTCCCACTGGGACTCAAGGTGGATTATACAGAGTGAGGCAATACTATCAACAAGATGGGGCATTTATTAAACAATGCAGAACCAACCAGAAGTCTAAAAAGCAGAATTGAAGTAAACCATAAGTGTGAACGTGACACATTAAATGATGCAAAATTACACAATAGGATCCAGACTGCAGCAAACGATACACAGTATAAATGAACCACAGTCCCTAATAATTTATCCAAATATCTTTGTGAACCATTTCTTACATTGCAGCTCTATTACCTGCACAGAGAAGCACAGTTTCCAGAAAGCCAGGAGAGTGGGAGCCTTCCTGACCTCCTCAGGCAGACCATTCCATAAGGTGGGAGCCACAATGGAGAAAGCACATGTACGGGTAGTTGTTGATTTTGTCCATTTGCAGGTTGGCACCTGCAGAAGGCCCTGCTTGGATGAGCAAAGCTGTTGTGGTAGGGCATAGGGGGGAGAGATGGTCTCACAGATATGAGGGTCCAAGGCCATGAAGGGCTTTGTATGTGATAGCCAATACTTTAAATTGAGCCTGGTAACTGATGGGCAGCCAGTGGAGTGATTGTAAAATGGGAGTAATATGCATGTCCCGTCTAGTTCCCAATAATTGCTGAGCTATAGCATTCTGCACCATCTAGACTTTCCAAATCGACTTTATATGCATTAATTCTATAAACACATATTGTACAATAAAAATCAATGAAAGAATGGTTCAAAATGTATTCCTCTGTTCCTCAGACTATACCTAGAGGGGTAACAGGAACAGCCTCAGACTTGTGTGGACCTCCTTCATTAATCTCTCTGCTAGGGGAAATGAATAGCCATACTGGAGACACTGGCCACAAAGACTGCAGTCTCTTCTCCAACCCCTCCCCACTGGGAAGGTTTATTCTTGCAGCTGAGGGACTTGTATGTACGAATAGCCACATCAGCTGGGTAACTACAGTAAAGAGAGGGAATGAGGCCAAACTGCTCCTTTCTTTTTCTCCCATGAGTGGAGCCCTGCTCACACAACAGGCAAAAAGGGCAATCTCATTCCCTTCTGCCTCTCCACTACAGCCACCTGACCAACTTGTGGGATAGGGCAGGGTATAAATGAAATAAATACACTGGCAGTATCACCTGAAACGTCACTCACTTCTCTCCGTGATCAAGAAAATAGGAGTAAGAATGGGAAAGGAGTGCCCAAATGTTGGGCCGCTCCTAAGCAGTCCCAGAAAGGTATTAATGTGTGATCAGGGTTTAAAAAAAAAGAAAAAAAAAGAGGAAGGCTGACTACTACTTGTTTTCATTCTTGTGTCTCAGGTTCTTCTTTTTTTAAAGGTCTTTGGTATTTAGGGTAGAAGCTGTGGACATTCCCTGTACACTAAATTTTATGGAGACAGCCCTCTGAAGGATAGTTTGTGGAAGTGAGTTTTTTGCTGCATCCTTGATCCATGTGTCAATCTGCTTTCACACATGCTTGTTCCTTTGCTTAACACTGTGTGCTTTGAGCAGATGGGATCTGAGGTTGTGCACATGAAAGCAAACTTTAGCAGTTTGGTTTGGTTGATACTCTGTCACAAATACAGTGAGGAGTGAAGGGGAGAAGGAGAGTGTGCGATATCAAGAATGCCTCCAACACCACCAATCACCTACACAGCGGTGTAATATTTGAACCTGGTCAAATCCAGCACGAGTTCAGATCACATGCCAACCAATATATTTCTTCATTAATTTTGCAGGACTTGTGCATACTCACCTCTTGCTATAGACCAGATGACCAGTGCATGAATCTCACCTTTTTGTGCTTGTAATAGTGGAGATAACCATCATGCTTTAGCACAAACCATCTCTTCCTCCAGCCCTTCAAGATTCCTGACTGGGTCCGTTTGTGCAGATATCCTCGACATGTTGGATGAGGGGTGTTGGTACAACGGCTGATATCCGAGCCAACTAACATGGTCAAGATATCTGGACCTGAAATATTCCATTAAGATTTGTGACAGTAAATACAAATCTGTGAAACCACATATGAAAATATGGGCAGCTATCCTAGATCAGATCAATGATTCATCTAGTCCATCATCCTGGTTCCGACAATGGCCAACCAGATGTGCCCAGAAGACCTGAAGGTGGGCACAGAGACCCATATCTCCCCATGTTATTGCCTCTCCTATACTGGCATTCAGAGGATTACAGCATCTGAATATGGAGGTTCCATTTAATAGTTGTCACTAATACTTGTTGATAGATCTGTCCTCCATGAACTTGTCTAATCTCCTATTAAAGCCATCTAAACAAGTTGTTATCACCACATCATTTGTCTATTCTGAATCCACTGGTCATTAGGTCCTTAGTTTTATTGGGTGCCCATGAGTTGTAAACTAGGAAGATCAGTCTTCTACTCTATGTGATAAAAGGGCTAAAACAAGGTGGTGGGAATAATTTACCAATCAAAGTTTTTTTAAAATCCTCCCTTCAAGGAGTTAATCCACAGCATGGCTAACAGAACATAATCTATAGTATACGCTAAAACATATTTATAAATAACACGATATTGAGTAATAAAATCTAATCACATAACCAGCAGAAGCACCCATACCAGCAAGGCAACATGCACACAATGGGCCATCAGCAGCCATCCTCAGCTTATAATTAAAAGCATCCAAAGAAGCCACAAAGGCTTTTTGAAGATGTACTGTCTGTGCCTTACGCCTGACAACTAGCACAGATGGAGCAAGATGGTTCTCATTGGGTAGGAGAATCATATTCTTAATGCCACTATCGAGAAGGTTCTCTCCTGTATAAGCACTCACTGAACTACAGATGGTGGAATAGAACAGGATTTGTGAAGATCTCACTGTAGGATACATTTATGTAGGAGAAGACAGTCCTGATATCCTGGATCCAGATCATTTTAGAATTTCAATGATAAAACCAGCACTTGAAATCAGTAAGCCACTGTGGTTACTGTAAAATCGGCTTCATGTGTCCAAAGTGGCTTTCCCCTTTCAACATATGGTAGCTGCATTTCAAGCTAGTCATAATTTCTGAGCACCCCTGAAATTTCGCTCCACATACTGAAACTTAATGGGAATAGGTCAGCAAACTATTTTTCATATGAATACAAAAGATATATATAAAAGAAAGTCCCCTCACTGTAAAATCAATGCCCAGGCCAAACCCCTGGACCTAGAAACATGAAATTCGGGGAGAGCGCTCCTACCATGATGTAAATACTCACTAAGAAGGGATTTTTAGGAATATGACCCCTAAGAGGATCAAAAGGGGTAAAATGTGCTCCCCCATTGCTTCCTATGTGGCTGCCAGGCTGCTGCCTCACTGCACCCCCCACTTTCTGATTAGTCAGCTGCAGAGCTCAGTGTTCTGAGGTAAAAAAAAAACCAGTTACAGGAGACTGCAGAGAGCTAATGAGAATTCAGGAATTCAGGATTGGCCAACAACCACGTGTGAGGTGCAGCAATGCTGCTGGCCCAGCCTCCCTGATGGCTTCAAACATGCTCCCCCCACCTCCTACACCTGGCAGGCAGTTGTCTGTCAGGTGCAGCAGTGGATACAGGGTGCTTAAAGCCATCAGGGAGCCCTCCCCAGCAGTAATGCCTTAGCAATCCTGCCGGCCCAGCCTCCACAGTGGCTTGCAATACCCCTCCCCCTCCTACACTGGATAGGCAGCTGCCTGCCAGGTGCAGGAGAGGGGGTAGGATGCTTACAGCTGTCAGGGAGACTTGCTCAGCAGGATTGCCTTACTGCTGCTGCTGGCCCAGCTTCCCTCATGCCTTTAAACACACTCCCCCCAACACCAGACAGATGGGTGTCTGTCAGGTGTAGGAGCAGGGGCAGGGTACTTTAATCCATCAGGGACGCTGCCCAAGCAGGATCACGTTAGTGATGCTGCTGGCCCGGCCTCACCAGTGGCTTTAGCCACACTCCCACCCACTATGGAAATATACGCCAAATTTATAGAAAAGTGGTTTCCTGTATTAGGTTATTTAACATCATCATCATCATCATCAATCATCAATCATCATCAATCATCATGTACAACCAGAGATAAAACAAGATAAAATTAATTAAAAACATTATTACAACATTAAAGACAATCAGATGGTGAATAACCAGTCCTCATTCCAACTCCCACTGCCAGCTACTTCACGGACAGGGGGGAGGAAGGCAAAATAGATGTAAACAACAGGGAATAGGAAGGGTGCCAGCCAAGATGGAACCATCGCTGTCCTCAACCAAAATTCCATGCCCAGGCCAAACCCCTGCATCAAGAAACCCAAAATAAGGGGAGTGCATTCCTAACATGATGTTAACCCCCACTACAAGAGATTTCTGAGAAACATGACCTCTAAGGGGGTAAAAAGGGGGGAAATGTGTTTCCCCAATTTTTTCTATGTGCCTGGCAGGCTGCTGCCTCCTTGCTCCCCCCTTTTAATTGGTCAACTGTGTAGCTCAGAGTTCTGAGGTAAAACATGCCTGCTTGTACCCACTTCCCTCTGATTGCTCACCTGTGGATCTCAATGTTCTGAGGTAAAAACACAGTTAGAAGAGATTGCAGACAGTTGGGGACAGTTACAGAAATCAGCAATTCAAGACTCCTGAACAGACATTTCTCAACAGCCCAGCATGGCAATTGAGTTTATGAATGTTCATGGAAAGATAGTAAAGGACCTTTCTAGAAGCCATTTTGATGTGTGCCTCCCTCATGAACCTGAAGAAATGTCCACCACATCACCACTCCCTCAGACCAACTCCCTCTCACACCTCTCATCTCTTACTGCCCCCAAGAAAGCTCATGGTGAACGTTGAGCCAGATACAACAACACTACAAGGAGGAGGTAACTTAGGAATGCAGCAAAGACATTTGCACATAGTACTCCGGAGGTGTATTGAGCTGTGCTGACCTAGTACCATCAAGATCCCCCTGAGGTCAAGATCAGAACGACACGTCTCCATATGAGCTTCAGTAGAGGAAAAAAAATACATGCGTCTCACTTCATTTTTTACATTACAATCTTCTCCATTAGAATTCCTACAACAAATGTTACATTTCAAACTTCACATAATCAGTATTATAACTGGATTTATGGAACTTAAATACCGTAGCACAGCACGGGTATCAGGCTAGTATAGATATAAAGATATCCCCCAAATCAGTTTTGAGACTGCTCTTTAAGCAGACTTTCTACAGATGTCTTGTATTATCTTTTCCCCTTGAATTCAGGGCACCGAGGGGTGGATAAACTGCAGCTCGGGAGCCACATGCAGCTCTTTCACACAGTCTAATTTAATGTTAATAAAAAGCAAACTTGCATATTTTTCAGTAAAAACATGTGTGTGATATTTGTTCATGTCTTGCAGCTCTCAAACATCTGATGTTTATTCTGTGTGGCTGTTATAATGTAGGCTCATTCGTTGCCTTTCTCTGTACTACCATCTTTCAGACCTGAGCGGACTGGCTCCTGTGGTACTGTCCTGCAGGATTCACTCAGCTTGGAACTAGATGGCCACCACATGAGAGGAAGCATCATTGATTGTCACTGGTCAGGTCTAAGTAGAGGTGACCCTATAAAGTGTTGAAAGATGCAGCAGGTGGACCTATGCCTGTTGGTTGTTGCCACCAACCAGCTCCAAGTAGAACAGCTCCTGTGGTAACTATTCAGCTGAACTTTAATCGCCTGCTCTAATCCTGGAAGTGTTGGTGCACTATGTGCCTTCACATCATGTTAGATTTTTTAAAAATCAAGAATATCTTCATAAACTAACAATAGATGCTCCAGTTATAACTCCTTCATAAGAACTGTTGGCTTAAATTTTAATAGAAAGGCAGCCAGTTTCAACTTCAAGCACATACTAACAGAGCTGTGATTATGACAGCAAACCTGCTCTTTGACTTGCCATGATGATATTTCAGTATTTCTTCATAAAATTTTGCAGGCTTCTCCATCAAGTCTCTCATTTTACTATGGCCACATAGTCATGACTTGCATGGATTTCCTTTGAAAGCCCTCCTCCCAGGTCTGAGGGTGATTTCCAAGGTCCTTCAAAGGAGAGCTTTAAAACTAACTTTAGAGCATCTTTCTGTCATTCAGAATTTGTTCTTTTAATCTATATACTAATAGCCAAAGTCCTTTCTCTATGTGGATACTTATTTCCTCCAACAGAAGACTCACCCAAACAGCTTTTTCTACAGACTCAGGGGATTCCCTGGGGCTACAGAAAAACCCAAAAAGTTTAAAAAAAATCTTGGAGAGGGTTGAATTCTCCCTAGTACCTTTTGAAATGAATGCTGCAGGGATCTACTCCAGGCATCAACAGTGAAAGATTAGAATGTTCAGGGAAGGGGAGGAGGTTTCTTACTGGCTCTGGAGGGGAAAGGGCCCTTTCCAGGCCTATTTTTGCCTTTCAGGGAGGGAGCCTTGGGGCCAGGCCTGATGAGGGTTGTCAGTGAGAGGCTGGGAAATTCCTAAAGGTTTTGTGGTGGACTCTAAAGAGGGCTGAGTTTGGGGAAGGGAGAGACCTCAGCTGGGTATAATGACACAGAGTCCACCCAGCCATTTTCTCCAGGGAGACAGATATCTGCTGTATAGAGTTCAGTTGTAATTCTGGGGAGCCTCCATGTCCCACTTGGAGGTTGGAAACCCTAGGCCTGGCTGCAGCAGGGGATGGGGGGATAATATTGCCAGGTCAAGGCTGGGAGATTTGGGGGTGGACCCTGTGAGAGACAGGGACCTCAGTGAGGTACAATGCCATAAAGTCCACCCTCCAAAGCATCCATTTTCTCCATGGGAAGTTATCTCTGTAGTCTGGAGATCAGCAGTAATTCCAGGGGTTCCCCAGGTCCCATCTGGAGGCTGGCATCCCTAGGCAGCACCCAGTGTTCCCTCTAAGCTGAGTTAGTGTGAGATAGCTCACAGTTTTTAAGCCTCCAGCTCACACATTTTTGTCTTAGCTCAGGAATAGGACTGCCAAGTCCCCCCGGGGGGAGGAAACCCCCCCACCCCAGAGGCCCGTTCCCCCGACACCGGGGAATTGGGCCCCGGGGGGAACCCCGCCCCAGCGTGCACGTCACAGGGAAGTGACGTTATGACGCCGGGCACGCTGGGAGCGGGGCCACGGGCATACAAGGGAAAAATCTATGGTTTTCCCTTGTATGGTCGTGGCCCCGCCCCCAGCGTGCCTGGCGTCATGACGTCACTTCCCTGTGACGTGCATGCGGCGCGCGCTTTGTGCATGCGTGCACGCACCGGGATCCGCACGGGAGTCCCCCGCCGGCAAGGTAAGTGCCACTTGGCAACCCTACTCAGGAAGGGTGGCTCCACAGCCCATTAATTTATGCAGTAGCCAAATCGCTCACTCACAACTTTAATGTTAACCTGGGCTGTACAGGTAGGGCGGGATATAAATCCCAAAAATAAATAAATAAATAAAATAAATAATGCCAGTAGCTCGCAAAGTAGAATTTTTGCTCACAAGACTCCACAGCTTAGAGGGAACATTGGCACCATCCTATGGGTGGCTTGATACCACTTGACTTGCATGACTCAACTAGGCCCGGCTGCTTGCTACTCTTCAACAGCAGCCACTCTATGAAAGCCAGTGTAGTGCAGCAGTTAAGAGCTTCAAAGTAGGGTCTGTGAGACCCAGGTTCAGATCCCCATCTTGCAGTGGAAGCTGGGTGATTTTGGACCAGTCATATACTTTCAGCCTAACCAACCTTACACGATTGTTGTGCAGATAAAAAGTAGGAGAGAATAATGTAATCTGCTTTGGTCTCCCACTGTGGACCACAATGTAATTTTCCTAGGTAGAGGCTATGAGGGAGGGGGGTGGAGACAGAAAGCTGAAGACAGAGAGGCAGATAAAGGTAGGTTGGTTGTTGGGTGGGAAGGAAATAGGGTTGCCAACTCCAGGTAGGGAAATTCCTGAACATTTGAGGGACGGAGCCTCCATGAGAATTACCATTGCCAGCCTCCAGGTGAGGGCTGGAGATCACCCAGAATTACAACTGTAGTCCAGGTGACAGAGATCAGTCACCCTGGATAAAATGGCTGCTTTGGAGGACTGAGTCTACCCTGCTGAGGCTGCTTGCCTTCCCAAGCCTCACTGTCCCAAGGCTCTACCCCCAAATCTCCAGGAATTTCCCTACCTGGAGCTGGCAGCCCTATCAAATGAATTGATCTCTGTTGCTGGGAGATCCGTTGTGATTCCCAGAGTGCTGCTGCTGCTGCTTTAGGAGGAGAAGAAGCAGGTGGGTGGCTGGGAGCACAACCTCCACCACTACTGCTGCTGCTGTGTATGGTGGAGGAGGAAGCAGGCAGGAGGCTGGGAGAGTGATGGGGGCAAAAAGAGAGAGTGATGAGGTGGAGGGCAGAAAGAGAGAGAAAGGGTGATGAAGTGGGGAGGCAGAAAAACAAAGAGAATGATGAGGGGGCAGAAAGAGAGAGGGAGTAACATACATGGAGGAGACAAAAGAGTAAAAAAGGGGAGGATAGAAGGGAGAAAGAATGTGAGAGAGGTAGGGGGAGAGGGGAGGAAGCAAAGGTGTGAGGAACAGGATAACCATCCCACAAGTTTCTTGCGGGTCTCCACTTGTAAGAATCTTAATATTCATATTAAAAGCCAATGATTTCTCAATGGTAGCGAGTGCAACACCCTTTGATGACATTTTTAATCTGTTCCTCATCAGAGGAATATTTAACCTTGAGAATATCATTCAAGTTTGGAAAAAATAACATTGGACTTGGATTATATTTTAAAAACCTCTTTAGTAAACTGATATTAATGTGTCAAACAACTGACATTCTCTTGAGACTAAGATGTAAATTGCACCATTTCATATGTAAATTTGCTAGTTTCTCATGAAGCCATTTTTATTTATAAAACCTTTCTTGATCCCTGTCAAAACCATATCACAGAGAAGTTCAGAGCCCTGTAGATTTAATTAACATACAGAGAAGGTAAATTTTGAATTTAATAACTATACATTCGAAGAAAATATTTCCAAAATTAATATAGATGATATTTTGTTCCTGCTGTACCATCAAACAAGATGTCTGTTGCATCTACTAGATGCTGGTCTCCCATGGCACAGGTATGAATTTTCCTCCTGAGAAAACACCAGACATAAATAGTAGATTGATGTCTTGGAAGCCACTGTCAGGACTCATCTGTCTTTGAGGCATGGGCCCCAAAAGCAATATTGCTAAATGTGCTCTTTCCACCTGACATTTTGGCCCAGATTTAAGTGATAGTATGAGAAGATAACAGTATTAGTAGCTGGCATAGAGAGAAAATGAAGGTCTTTTATCTAACCCTGGCCTTCCTCTTGGATCACTGTCACCTTATTGCTCCATCAGTCTCTGCACGTCCAAAGTAACTTGCCCTTACTGTCAAAGTCAGCCTCCCCAACGTAGAGGAGCAATAAAATTCACAAGCAGACTTACTCTCTAAAGATAAAAAATATTGAATCTGTGGCTCTTCCACACTCTCTATGAGTAGAAATTCCAATAGGCTCTCTGTGCTCTCTTCGATTTGCTCCCTCTCTCATCATTACAGAAAGAACTCCCTAAGAAGAAGAAAAAACTAATGAGCTATGGGCTGGTGTTTCTGCTGTTAAGACACTTATCTGAAACACATCATGTTCTTGATTTAAAGAAAATATTTTCATTTTGAAGACCACAGTCTCTCTCACATAGACAGTACAGCATTTCATGGGTACAATTGCTGCCTTTCGGTGTTCAATGGCATACCCCCATCACCGCTGCAACCAACCTGTGTATTGGGCTCACCAGCAGCTGTTTATGTTGCTACACTAATGATGACAGAACTAGATGCGAGTCCAGGAGCACCTTAGAGCCAACAAGATTTTTTGGGTATAAGCTTTTGAGAGGCAAAGCTCCCTTCATCAGATCCCTAGCAGACCTGGGACTTGAATCTAACTTTTCTATACTGCAGACCAACATGGCTCCCTTCTGAAGCTACTTATGAAAATTCCTTAGCAGGGAGGACCTTTTCACTGTGATTTGGCTAAATAGAATTCCCACTTAAATGGACATAGTCTGGTCAGGATTTGGGTATGGAATAGAAATGGGAAGAGATCCAGTTAAGCTTTACCCACTGTTATAAGAAGCAGTTGAGGAGGGTGTGTGAACCAGATCCCCTTTGTAGTTAGTGGTCCATGATTAACAAAATTGGAAAGTTATTTAAGTCTTGAGATGTGGGGAGGGGATGGTATTAGTTGAATAGATTATTGCAAGACTGTTGTTACCTTTCCTTGCTAGATCAGCCGCTTCTGAATGTGGCATGCTGGTAACATCTGTGCCGTTGACAGCCATCACAATATCTCCAATCTGAAGGCCTGCTTCTTCGGCAGCACTATCTGCAGCAGAATGGAAGAACGGTCCTTATTTTAGAATGTTTTTGAGAATATCAGCCCCTAACGAGATTCTGCAGCAGACCCCATCCCTGCCAATAATTTCCTGGGGGTGGGATTTTTAAAGCATTTTCAACACCATATTGTTCTTGCTTGTGAAATAAAAGTGACAGATGCTTTGGGGTATCTATGGAAAATGTGGGGCTCTAAGACCCCAGCCAAAAGGAGGCAGAAACAAAGGGAGACATCAGCACTCTTTTGTGGTGATTTCACCTGAGCAAATGTGATTTTTTTAAAAAAATACATGAATATACTTGAATAAAAATATATGAATCATAGCTATTATCTCCCTTTTGCAGGCGGGGTGCAGTAGTCCAGCATTAATATCGTTAGAATGCAAGTTAGGACTATGGGTGAGGTTGAAAGATAATGGTTTGACAATCCTATTAGTATTGCAGGTTGGAGGTAAGGCTGAAAGTAGTTTATGACAATCTTGAAATATTACCTAGCATCGTTATGTACTTGGAAGAATCTAATGCACGGTAGCCAGGGTAATTACAGAGTACTTAAAATAATGCCATGAAAATTAATTCTTGCATCCTCCCACTGCACAGGTTCTCTCTTTCTCCTAGTAGGTATTTGAGATTCCTGGCCAAAATATTGTCCTTACAACATTTATCAGGATGCAGCAACTGGGCCTCCTGAAACCTGCTCCCACCCCAAAGCCAGTGCTCAGCCAAATGCAGACAATCATATTTTCCATTCATGTTCCTGAAGACCTGTGATGCTTTTATTGCTTGAGCTATGCAAAATGGAGATCCCCAGTCACACGAAACCAGGCTGTGGGTGTGAAACCCTAGTCTTTCTCTGCCATGCTCGCCAAAGTGTGAGACTGGGAGGTTAAAAAAGAGTAGGAATGATCTGACCAGCCTCTGTAGGGCCTCTCTCAGATCCAGCCAATAGCAGTGTGATAGGAAGGGACAGGGCAACCTGTATTTGTTGTTACTGCCACTGACTGGGCCTGAGGTGAATGGCCCCTGCAGTGTTGGCCAGATCCACTGAGGCTTGGCTGCCAGCAGTCATTCAGAAGAGTAGCTCACCAGGAACTTTCTGGATAAGTTAAAAGGCCAGGAGGCCCCTGGCTTGTGTCACATAACTGGGTCTATAAGGCCCAAGTTTTTGCATTTGTCAGTAAGTTGTTAAGTTGTGACTAGATCATGTAAGGCCTACAGTGTTATCAGTTAAGAAGCACCTGCTGCAAATTATGGCTGGCTTAACAGTAGCCAGCTGGAAGCTGTCAAATTACCAACTTGACTCCTAGATCTTGACAGTTCTCAATCTAGATGGAGTGATCTAGATTCTGATTGGTCTGTCAATTAGCTCATGACAGCTGGACAAAGCATTTAGCCAGGAGTCAGGGACAGCTAGGCATCTGATCGGACCAGGATCCTGGGAGATGCCAGGAATTTTGCAAGAGAGATACACATATCCTTGCAGGCAAGATGTCAGGAGACAACAGAAGGAAGCTGCAGTTCAAGAGCCGGTGGCCTGGAGGAGGAAGTTATTGAGGAATTTCACATTACCCTTTTTAACCCGTTTTGAAGCTGTTTTTGATCCTTCATGGAGTAAACTGGTATAGCGCTGCAATTTCACACATGGCTTTCTCCTTCCGGTAAAGAGCTGGATCTGAAGCGGTTTTCCCCACTTTTTCCCCACCATTTTTCACCCGCATGGGTGATCTCCGGCTTTTTTTTTAATGTTCGCTTTATAATGCTATAGCACTATAACAAAACACTCCAGGCATTCCAGTGGGGTTGATATACTGCTGTTCCGTTATAGCGCTATAATGCTATAAACGCTATAGCGCTATAACGCTATAAACGCTATAGCGCTATAACGCTATAAAGCAAACATTTTTTTTAAAAAAAAGCTGGAGATTGCCCACGCGGGTGAAAAACGGTGGAAAAAAGTGCATCGGAACTGGGAGAGGAAACTGAAGACTACTTGGAAGCGGTTGACAGGTAAAACGCTTCAGCCCCGTTTCCTAAATGGGACAGAAGCATTTGTGTCTGAAATTACAAATATATTCTGGTAGGGAACCGGTTCTAAAACGGTTCTGTCTAAAATGACAGACCAGAAACCATTTGGGAACCATTCCTCCTCTGGATTATATCGTCTGTCTGAAATTCCTCATCATCTTTGGTGAACTCTGCTTTGGTATCTGCAGCTGGAAATAAGCTGCTCAGGGTCAGTGCACCAGATAAAGAGCTAGGTTTGTTTTATTCGTCTTTGTTCTATGTACACACCCTTTCCCCCTGCTTGTATGCTTTATTGTATGTTATATTTTGTAAATAAATTTGATGTTGTTTTTAAGCCAATTGGAATACGTTTCTGACCCAAAGAACCCACACCCATACTACGAGAGAGAAATTAAGGCTCTACCAGAGATTTCCCCACCACCAAATTGGGTGGGATAGGTCCCAGGGGATGTGACAGCTTGCCAGATTTCACAGAAAAGAAAAGAGAATGGTTGGAGTCATGTAAAAGAGCTGGAGTCAGGTGCTGTGCGGGGGTAGAGTTGTAGGACAGAAATATGTGAGCCAGGATATATCAGGAAATAAAGTATAACAAGGTTTAGGAGATTTAAAGGTAAGGACAAGGCATTTATAGTGAATGCAGGAATGGATAGGAGGACAGTTTAGAGATTAGAACTGCATGATAGATTACCCCCCCCCATTTCACTGAAATAATGAAAAGTCTCCCACTTAACAGGACTGAAGTACTGCATCCAAGGTCTAAATCTTGCCAGCTCTTCTCTCATTGTCATGCATGCCATCATCATTATACTAGTGTGAAGAAAGATGACATCTCTGAATAGAATTCTTTTACAAGGCAAAAAAGGGCAATTGTTGATAGGCTATAAATGCATGTCTGACCCATAAATGCTAATCCTTTGGATTATTGATTGACAGCTGAAAACTGCATGTATGCTCACAGAAAGACTTGCATAAATGTAGGCAAGGAATAGGAGAAGTTACATAAACTGAAAATACATTCCATGTAGGTGTGTTAATGCACTGTCATTCTAATCTTATCTTCATGTGTCTAAGAATTATACATTTCCCCTTTTCAGACTATAATTAAAGTACCTTCATGTACCATGCAAGTATCTTCATCAAGAAACGGGGGGGGGGACGGGGACGGACCGGGACCACATAATGCCTTTGCTGAATACACATATAATTTTAAATTATCAGAACCCTGTAATTTAATAAATATGAGAGCATAATCAAAATTCCAGAAACCTGTTTTTAAGCAATGGGGAGTCAAATTAGGAAAACAACAGGGAAATGACACATATAGAAGCACCATTTCTGCCATTTTCCAATCAATACATTCCGAAGATAAACCATACATGAGGACAATTCTGTCCTGATCTGGACAGCCTAGGCTAGCCTGATCTTGAAAGCTAAGCAGGGTCAGCTCTGGTCAGTATTTGGATGGGATGTCACCAAGGAGTCAAGGGCCACAATGCAGAGTCAGGCAATGGCAAACTGCATCTGAATGTCTCTTGCCTTGGAAACCCTCTACGGTGGCCATAAGTCAGCTGTGACTTGACGGCAGAAAAGAAAAGACCATCCTACTATTCATCAACGGAATAGTAGTGAATCCTTTATGGAGGTATTCTAATTATGTACAACAGATGTCGTTTTTAAGGATTTAGAGACCATTTTTCTGGTCTTCAGAGGTGACAATTTAGATCAAACAAATCATTTTGTTAAAACTTGTTCGAGATAATTTGAAGATGAAACAAGGAATTGCACAATGAGTAATATACTCTCCTGAAGACTGTGTATTAACATCTCTTGTGTTTTTCCTGGAACTTATGTAGGGCTTTCAATTCCTGACATATTATCTACAAATAATGTTTCAAAAAAACCCAGATGCCTATGGAGTTATTTGGCTTTAGGAAGACAGGTCCCTTACACTCTAATCCTCCATGGACCAGAAAAAAGGAATGTGGGAAACTACAGGTGCTATGATTAAGCGATGGACCTCTCCATACCAGCTGATGAAGATCCCCTCAATATAACATCTTGCCCTTCTAATCAACGCTTTGCAGTAGCAGATCTGGGAGGGATAAGCAAGAGGAGGAGGAGTTGGATTTATACCCTGCCCTTCACTTGGCGTCTGAGTGGCTTACAACCTCCTTCTCTTCCTCTCCCCACAACACCCTGTGAGGTAGGTGGGACTAAAAGAGCTCTTGAGAGAACAGCTCTGAGAGAACTGTGACTGACCCAAGGTCACCCAGCTGGCTGCATGTGGAGGAGTGGGGAATCAAACCCGGCTCTCCAGAGTCGGCCACTCTTAACCACTACACCAAACAGTATTTGGTGTATTTGGGCACTCCCAGACTTTAAAGAGGGGGAAAATGCGTACTGAGATGATGTGGTACTTCTTCATGACTGGGAAAATCGACTGTCATTTTAAAGGTCTTAGGCTGGTTTCTTGAATCATCTTTGTATTTCTTTAGGATCAAACTACATATATGGCAGATGTCACTAATCTGGGAAACATGCTTTTGATCAAATATGTTTTTAAAAACTGAGGGGTAGACTGTAAATTGGAGAAGTGGCAGGCATGTTTACCTCTTTTCTTTCCTGTCATTTTCCCTATACTCTCAGAAACATATTTTTGGGAAGAACGGGAAAGAAAGGTTAAATCATGTCTCCACTCCAAACGGTGCCTTCCTTTCAATGTCTAATTTATGTGGAAATGAAGGTCATATGCTGGCTCATTCCAGTGCTCCTATTACATTGGATAGGGGAATGGGAATGGGTCCTCTAAAGGGTAGGATTCCTGAAGGATGATTGTCCTGATCATCTGGATAAATGAACACTCAGGACTTGACTAATTATTTAGGAAGTGTATGTCACATGTCAAAACTTACTTATTAGTTTATTTTTTGTTAAGGAAGTAGGTCTGCATTGCACCTTACCAATAGGAATCCTGTTGCATAGTAATTTAAATGGATAATTATTCATCATTCAGAAATTATTGCCAAGAAAAGGCCTTCAGTACCTGTGGGGAACAGTATCTATTATCCTATTAGGCAACGTAGCCTATAAATTAGTTTCAAAGAAAGGAGACTAGCACTTTTAGTATTCTAGCCCAGCATGTCTCATAAGTTAGTCTAAAATGACAAAAAGTTGCAAAAGGCTACCATCAGGTATGTGAACATGTACAATGATAGTTGATTGTACTTCACATGCAGTTGGTCCCTTTTATACGCTTCATATCTATAACAAAGTAAATGAGGAGTAAAGGAACTAGAATTCCCACAGAACGGAGGTGGCTGATTTTCTAATAATGTGTCACTTCCAAATAGTATGCATGGATATGCTTAAAAAAGAAGGGGTTTTGTTTGAATAGGCTGAACGTTTGGGCCCAAAAATCCTGTTGGCAGCCTCTGCAATAGGTTCTGTAAGGTAGCGCATGGCACAGCAGCCTGTTTTAGAAACCTAGAGTCCAATTTAGGCTGCTTTCATACATCACTGGATAATGCACTCATGATGCATTATAGCAGTTGTTTGCAACTGGATTTTTCTGTATGAAACAGGAAATCCAGTCTCTATAGTGCATTGACAGTGCATTATCCATTATATGTGAGAGCTGCCTTAGACAGTACCAAGAGGGTAAGACATGGGAAAGTGATGTCATTCAAAAACAGACAAAGAAAATGTTGCACAGTTTTCTAACTGCCAAATAGTTTCTTCTGTTATATGGATTATTGACCTTTTTGTCAACATCATCACCTTTCTTTAGCAAAGCCTAGCATAAAAGTAAAAGCCAGGAGAATTGCTTGGAGCGCTGCATGACCCTTTTAGTCTGGTTTAATGAAAGTCAGTATGGGAAGATCATTTATCAGGAAGCAAGCAGTACATTTGTAAGTGTATGTGGCTGTTATCATTTTCAGTATCATGGTCTATGCCATTTTTACATATATAAGAATCTGAAACACTATTTTTAGCAGGAAGATCATATTGAGCAAGTATAATAAGGAAAGTGATTTTATTCAGATCTATTAGACAGAAAATAACACCACTAACAATAACAACAACACAGGAAACTTCTTGAACTACTAGCTCTCTTTTGCCCTAAGGCAGTTTTCTCTTCAGGAATGCTGTTGGCATTTTTCATCCACTTTGCCATTCACTTTGGATCTTTTCATTAAAAAAGTAATCTTTGGCCCCGGTCACATGGGAGATTTTGGCCCGGGAGAGGGACAGATCGGGGGCGCAGCAAACGGGCGCGAGCACACCGCAACATCTGGGAATCGGCTCACACCCGTCCCCGATCCATTCCTTCAGGCCAATAATGCACTGTAAAAAAGAACCACCCCCAAAGGAGGACTTACCTGGGACGCTGCATCAAGCGCGGCTGTGGGATCACCGGCACGCTCTTCGTTTGTAGCAATCCCGGCTCCCGGCCGAACTGCGCATGCTCACACATGTGCAGTTCGGCTGCCTCACTTCCCTGTCAGTGGCTTCCCCCTGGCATCTGATCGTGCCAGGGAGGAAGTGCGCGGCGGCTCAGGGAATCTATGTGATCCCGCCGCCGCGTTTCTCTTTTGGTGCGGCTTTAAAAAGCCACACTTTGCCCGTGTCCCCCCCCCCCCCGCCGGGCCAGGGGCCCGAGAAGGTCTTACTTACTAGTGTCCACTTCAGTTACCAGGATGGGCTTTGAGAATTGAATTCGGAATCCCCAGGGGTAATCACCGGTTCCCTTAGCAATTCTTACTGTTCGTTCACGGACTAGACAAAGAGAAAATGCATGATTTTATATACTTCTTATAAAACTGAAAAGACTCAGAAATGTTCAAGAAAATCTTATTTTTGATGAACAAAAAAAATTAAATCCAACGACTTTAAATGTAAAGAGCAGCCCTTTCTACAACTATGTAGTAGCTGCAGGTAGCCTTTCATCTTCAAATGATAATGTCAAAATGCAGATATAGTACATTTATAGACCTGAGGAAGAGCGCTAGTCAATAAAAATCTCACTGTAGTATTTACAAATCAGAAGCCTAGAAATTCTGGTGTTATGAAACTCAGTTTCCACTTCTTGATAGTTGGATGTACATGCATGGTATTATTTTGCTTTAAAAGGGATTCTTGATGGTGGAATAATAACACTGCAAACTGGCAGTTGTGAATACTTTTCATACCAGTGTAAAACTAATAGTAACTCTAACTTGCCCTTAGTTCTGTTCAAGGGTGATATTGTTCACATTGTTTACTGCAATCAATAAAGGAGGGATTACCTGCTGTCAACCTGGACATCCTTGCTGGAGTTGGTATATCTCAAATAATCTGTGATGATCCTTCCAACTAAAGTTAGTAACCTTTGTGCTCTGCTACTACTTCTGGTATTCACCACTGAACCACTTTAAAAAGTTACAGGTGTTTTACCTGCTACTGGCCTGGGCCTTTTGCTAAGAAACCGGGGACTGTTATTTGGACTGGCATCATCCCCTCGGAACACCCAAGAAGCTGAGTGGAAGATCTCTGTGTAGAATCCTCTGTCTTCACTTTCTGCACGCTGACTTAGATCCACTGAACGGCCATCCTCAGAGTTTGCTGGAGGGGAAAAATGGGATTTGTCTCTATTCCAGATAAAAACAATGGTAAAGTAGGAAGAAAGTTAAGGAAGATCCAGGAAAATATGAGGATGAAATGAAAAAGAAATTGGCAAAGGAAAAAACAAACAAACAAACCTTTTGTGACACTAGCATGGTTTTGATTTTTTTGTGCTTTTGTGAGATAAGAAGTGATTAGGATACAGAGTAGCTGTGGGGGATACACAATTGGTTTTCCTTTTAATTGTGGCATTACATGTACATGTGCTATATACCTCATTTGCTTATAATTATACTAGCCTGATACCCGTGCTTTGCTATGGTATTTAAGTTCCATAAATCCAGTTATAATACTGATGTGAAATTTGAAATGTGACATTTGTTGTAGGAATTCTAATGGAGAAGATTGTAGTGCAAGAAATGAAGTGAGACATACATACTTTTTCTACTCTATACTGAAGGACCTCTCTGTAGACCACATTGGTGGTTCTGCCCTCAGGTGCTAGGATCTCCAGGCTGCTTGATGAGCTCATTCTGGAACAGGCCACGTAGAACTGTCCATTTAAGAAGCAGTCGTCTGTTAAGTCAACTGCTACCTTCCATGAAAGTGATGGCCTCTCTACTTGTGTTCCTGGATTGTTTTGCTGATATGGAGACTGTGCTGTTCTGAGCACCTCAGGGTGATCTTTCAGGTACTGGGCCTGTGCAGCTCAGTGCACCGCAGGAGTACTAGTGCAAATGTCTTTGCTGCATTCCTAAGTTGCCTCCTCCTTGTAGCGTTGTTGTATCTGGCTCGACGTTTGCCAGGAGCTTTCTTGGGGGCAGTGAGAGGTGAGAAGTGTGAGGGGGAGTTGATGTGAGGGAGTAGTGATGTGGTGAACATTTCTTCAGGTTCATGAGGGAGACACGCATTGAAATGGCTCCTAGAAATGTCCTTTACTATCTCCCTATAAACATTCATACCCTGGCCCTGCTCCTATACCTGACAGACACTGGCCTGTCTGGTGTTGGGGGGGATTGTATTTAAAGGCATCGGGGAGGCTGGGCCAGCAGCAGTGCTAAGGCAATCCTGCTGATCAAACTTCCCCGGCGGCTGTAAGCATCCCACCTCCTCTCCTACACCTGACAGACAGCTGCTCTCTGATTTCCTTAACTGTTGTTAGCTGTCTGCAGTCTCCTGTAACTGTTGTTTTTTACCTCAGAACACTGAGCTCTGCAGCTGATCAATCAGAGAGTGGGGGGGGCGCAAGGAGGCAGCCGCCTGGCAGCCACATAGGAATCAATGGGGGGAGCACATTTTCCCCCTTTTGACCAATTTAGGGGTCAAATTTGTAAAGTACTGGGTTCGCCGCATGGAGGACTTGGACGATGACATACTGTAGCACATGTTTATTGTACGTCACACAAACAAAGACTAACTCTAACGGCCAACAGGGCCAACTATATACATATCCACCCAGCAACCCCCCACTCCCATTGGAGGGTTTGAATGTTCCGCCAAGGTGGCTATTGGTTGGGGCTGGGGGATCCAGGATCCGAAGTTTCCATTGTTCTAGGATCCAAGCTCTGGCCTGTCCGCAGACCCCTGGTGGCGGTCCACATACATAGCACCATTTCTAAAAATCCCTTCTTAGTGAGCCCCTACACCTTTGTGGGAGTGCTCTCCCCGAATCTGGTGTCTCTAGGTTCAGGGGTTTGGCCTGGGCATTGATTTTACTGTGAGGGTCACAGAGAGTCCCCATTCATTTAGGTAGAAAAATGTATATTCATTTTCTTGCAGATATAAATTTGTTACATTCTTTAAAATAACTGAAGTAGTTTATACTCGGACGAGCCTCAGATACCCAAATCTGAGTGCCTTTGTGGCTCTGGGGATGGCTGCAGTCCTACATTCAGTTATCCTGGCAGCTGTACAGTTTGAAATTGACCTCCTTTTTCCTGAGAGTAATCAGACAGCAGGCTATCATGTCTGGATAAGAATATTTAATGCATATTTTGTTCATTTGCTTAAATATGTATGCCCAAACAACTAAAATTGGCCCACTTTAACAGAACTTTAATCCGACTGCCTAACACTTTTCTATAGCTAGTAGAGCAAAACAAGAAAAATTATATAGATCTCATGCATAAAAGAAAACATCACTTAAGATGGTACTTTAAATTTAGTTAGTTCCCTAACCTTCTCCGATCAGGTTAGGATAGTACTGTAGTCATCCTCATATCAAACGACTTAGAGCTTTTTGAGTAAACTGCAAATGGAGAACCTATGCATCTTCCCCATGAGGAGATGCATAAATAATATGTGCAGTTGGAGGGAATACAGTGTTTGAATATCATCCCAGGAGCATTAAAAATGTAAGTGTTACAAGCTACATGTGTGAAAGACTTCTTAAGGCTAAAAGACAGACACATGTCTAAGGCTACTGGTTTAAGCTTCAAGCTGAACATGGATCTGGGTCTATCAGGTTGAAGTCCAGCACTGTTGGCATTTTCATATATGCCATTAAAGGATCTTTTGGCTCATTTCAAACATAACACAAAACCATGGTTTAATTAGGTTAGGTTATAAAACTAGCCCACAGATGATCCATCAATCCTAGTTTGTCTCCAGAAATCCTGGCTTCTGCATTGCTGTTCTGCTCCCCACTGGAGACCTGGATGCTATCCCAGCCTGCCCCATTGGATAACAGAACCTCACCACATCACCAGCTTGCTTACCATTCTCTCAGGAAGCATTAGTTGCTCTCAGAATAGCAATCAGTGGCTTGGTGTTGCACGTGGCCAGTGTTGAACCACATATCTAGAGTGTTCACAAAGAGAATCTAAAAACCCAGTAAAGCTTCTGGAAGAACCTGAATGTCCCACATCAGTTTCCACTCATGCAGTAAGCACAAAGATGACTTGTATTAAATGCACTTCCCTGCATAAGGCAAATAACAAGCAGGAAGAACAGAAAATACTAACATGGATAAGTTGGACATAAACAGAGGAAGGAGACTTGGGTTGGGGATATATGTGGAGAAGCAGCCCTGTTTGATTTCCCTCCATCTACCCTTGGAAAGTCCATTGCTTCTGTGGAATTAGCGTAAAGGTATTACTTGTGCAAACTACTTTGTTGCTGGAGCACAGGCAGTCACCTCGAGGCTAGACTACTGTAACGCTCTCTACTTGGGGCTGCCTCTGTTGCAAATCCGGAAGCTGCAGCTAGTGCAGAATGCTGCAGCTAGGCTGCTGATGGGTCTCTCGAGGAGGGACCACATCCGGCCGGTGCTGCAAGCGCGGCACTGGCTGCCTATAGCATACCGGATTCGTTTCAAAGTGCTGGTTCTCACCTTTAAAGCCCTGAATGGCCAGGGTCCAGCCTACCTGAGGGACCGCCTCTTCCCGTATGTTCCCCCAAGAGCGCTGCGATCGGGGAGTCTGGACCTCCTTGAGGTTCCAGGCCCCTGGGACATCAAGCTTGCCCTAACCAAGGCCAGGGCTTTTTTGGTGGCGGCTCCTACCTGGTGGAACGAGCTTCCGGCGGAGATCAGGGCCCTGCGGGACCTTGTGCAGTTCCGCAGGGCCTGCAAGACGGAGCTCTTCCGCCAGGCTTTCGAGTAGGAGCCGCCGCCGCTGCCACTATACCACCATCGTGGCTGATTTACCATCTACCTGGCTTTGGACGGGGACAGTCGTCGCCCAGAAGAGGAACACCACCCTGGCGCTCCTGCGTTTATACCATCGGCCGCCAGTGAGGGACATCTACCATCTTGAACTTTTAAAATGAACTGTAGAGCACCATTTTAGTTTGTATTTATTGAGGTTTTAATGTAACCTATGTTTTATTTCCGGCGTTGCCGCTTGTTTGCCGCCCTGGGCCGTACGAGTAGGGCGGGATATAAATCCCAAAATAAATAAATAAATAAGTTGGTCACAGTTCCACTGATGTTCCTTTTTTCACATATGGATACATGGAAAGAGCTTGGGAAATTAATTTGTCTTTAAAAGAGTAGAGATAGTGGTGGAAAGAGGAGTTTGTTGCCAGGCCAACTCAGACATAACAGCAGGAAGAGTGCTGGCACTAGTAAATCTTTTCTGATCCTGGCTTGAGGTACCCTAACTAACTTCAGTTGATGTAATGGTGTAGGTTCAGATGATTAATGAGCTATGGATAGTTTAATTAAACTATGGTTTTGTGTTAGTCTGAACCCACCATTTCTCTTTCTGTGCACATATGAACTGTGGATAGAAACTGGAAAAAGAACAACTTTTTCAATCAAATGTCTGCACAAAATGTGGCTCACAAAGCCAAATTCAGATCATCAGCAATGTATCTTGGCCTCACAAGTGCATAACACACCTGCTTTTGCAGTCCCAGCCAGACAATATAAATAGGAAGATTATCCTGTTGCCAACAGGTCACCTAGGGATGCCAGACCCCTGGTGCAGGTGGGAGTCCCTCCCCCCAGTTTTGGGAGCTCCTCTCTACCCCCCAATTACCTCCCCCAACAGGCAAGAAGCTGGAAATAAATGCGACGTGCCTACATGACCCGAAAGTGACATAGGCACATTTGTGACTGGGGAGGGGGGGCGGTGCTCTGGTTTTTGGACAAAACTCTATGGTAGAAGCTAATTCTGCCATAGAGTTTTGCCAAAAAAGCAGAGTGTTGCCCCCTGGTTTCCCTGACATGTCTATGTCACTTCCAAGTCACATAGGCAAGGCTCATTTATTTTCAGTGTTCCTCTCTGCTCCCAGTAAGTCCACCTCTGTCCCCCATTGGTAGATCCAAGAGACCTGGCAACCCTATCATGCATCCATAGTTACGCAGGCCTGTTTTAGCCAGCATAGTTAACATTCAAGCTAGAGACAGAGAAAAGTCAAACAATGTTTCTAAGTGTCACCCTGAATTTCTTTTGCTATTTTTTGCACTCTGAATCCAGGCCAGACTCTTTGTGTCTACATAAAATCATAAAAGTTTCTTTTAGACACACTTTCAAGTTTGTTCAGTCTTGTGTCACGCCATTGATTTTGTGAGACCTTTTTTTATTCCATCTTTGACCTCTTAAAACAAGCACTCTGGTGCATTCTTATTGCTTAGGAAAGCATATGAGGTTTCTGGAGACTTGGTATTATAAGCCACTACTGAGATGCTTGTTAACGTCAAGAATAGAAACTGGCAAGCAAGCGTGTGTGTGGGAAGGAAAAAGTGGATCTAAAATAAGTAATATCACTCAAGTGATGCTTGAAAGGTTTGAGCATTCATATTAATCTTGATTCTTCAGCGCAGGTAAAAATCAATATACCAAACCTCAAACTTTTATATTTATATTCGTTCCACATTTAACAACTTACATTTTAGCCTGCTAAATTTAGAACCAGAAGTGCCTTTTGTGGTTATAACATCTTAAATGTGTCCGTGTGCGTGTACACACACACACACACACACTACATTGAAGACACATCTAAAACACACATTTAAGACCTCCCATTTCCCATTGTAGAATATTTTTATATAGTTACAGTTACAAAAGGCTCACTTTTACAAGCCAGATTTTCTTCTCTCCCTGAAATGGAGCAACTTAATCTTAATTTGGATTCTAAAACAACAAAAGACAAATATAGATCGTCACACACAAGCCCAAGCCACCTTACCTTTATATTCTTCCTTTGGCCACTTGTAGTCCATGTGTCATAAATGTATTATTCTTGTGAAAATCCACAGGCTTTAGAACCTAGTGATTATTGTTTATGGTTCTACTGTGTAACAACGGAGAGGGAGTTTCCCAGAAACAGGTTTGATCATATGGATGAGTGATTCACAGTTAATTCAGTCACTCAGACAGCACTCATCAACATATTGTTACATAAGGCACAACAAAATGCATGATATAGCACTTCAAAGCAGAAAGACATTGAGCATATCACAGCTCCATGTACAGGTGAGTGCTTTATATTTCTAGGTATTTGTTGCAAATAATCGTCTAGTGTGTCTCGCAGCCCCATAACCAGGAATTTATTTTTTGGGGGGGCACTAATTTTCTGGAGGGGGGGCCTAATTAAATTAGCAACAAGCTAACAGGAATTGCTTCAGGTTGGCCCCACAAGAACTGGTACTTTTCTGGAGGGAAGGTGGGACCCTGGGACGTGCAGTGCTACCTTGCCTTTTAATCCTTGTGGGCCCTTGCTGGCCCTTGTAATTCTTCCTTCCTTCTTCTTCCTCCATTGTCCCCCCCCCCAACGGAAGGAAGGATTACAAGGGCCAGCGCAGGCCTGTGCGGATTAAAACGCAAGGTAGCGCTGTGCACCCTAGGCTCTGTCCCCCCTCCTGTGCTAGTCCATGCCAGCCTTTGTAGTTCATCCTTTCTTCCTCCTCCCTTCCCCCATGCCAATTGGAGGGAGGAGAAGGAAATATTACAAAGGCCAGCATGGATTTTAGAATGCAAAGTACTTTTCGAGGGGGAGGGAGGAGGGAGGCAGGCAGTGGTGGGGGCGCTGACGATTCAATAGGGGGTGCTGCCCTCTGCACCCACCTGTTGGCTACAGCCCTGGTGTCTAAAGCAGCATTTCCCCCTGTGATTTGCTATTAACTGTTGTACAGTCTACACTGCAGTCTCCTTTGCTTATGGAAAGGTTGCATTTCATTTTGTTACAAAAGGCAGGAAAATGTAGGCTGGTTAGGATACAACCACAGAGTTAAAAGGGAAACCCCCCCATCTCTCTTCAACCTACTAGTCCATCTTTCCCAGTTTATCTCATTCAGGAGCTGGTGCCTTCTAAGCAGAGAGAACAGGCAACCCACATTAAGAAACTTATGTGATTCCATATCACTCAAGTCACTGACCCAAGCCACAAATCGAGCTACAGGGCCATTATTTATTTATTTATTTCCTATATTTATGATCTGCCTTTCTCACTGGGATTCAAGCACATGGCATGTGTTATAAGAACCATCAACACAAATGCACTGTATTACATCTGGGCCACAAAAATGTCAAGCACAAATACTGGATGGGGGATACGTTTCCGGGGGGTGGTGTATGCGAAAGAGGTCTTGGGGTAAGGGTGGACTGTAAACTAAATATGAGCAGTCAGTGTGATGCGGTGGCAAAAAAGGCAAATTCAGTCTTGGGTTGTATTAAAAGTGCCATAGCATTGAAATCACAGGAGGTCATAGCCCCTCTGTATACTGCCTTGGTCAGGCCGCACCTGGAGTACTGTGTGCAGTTCTGGAGGCCTCACTTCAAAAAGGATGTGATCAAAATCAAGAGGGTGCAGAAGAGAGCAACAAGGATGTTCAGGGGTCTGGAGACTGAGCCCTACGAGGAAAGACTAAGCGCCTTGGGAATGTTTAGTTTGGAGAAGAGGAGATTGAGGGGGGGTCATGATTGCTCTCTTTAAATATTTGAAAGGCTGTCATTTGGAGGAGGGCAAGGAGGTGTTCCAGTTGGCAGTAGAGGATAGGACCTGAAGCAACGGTTTTAAATTACATGCAGAAAGGTATCGGCTGGATATTAGGAAAAACCTTTTCACAGTCAGAGTGCTTCAAAGGTGAAATCAGCTGCCTAGGGAGGTGGTTAGCTCCCCTTCACTGACAGCTTTCAAGACGAGGCTGGACGAATATTTGTCAGAGATGCTTTAGGCTGGTCCTGCATTGGGCAGGGGGTTGGACTAGATGGTCTGTATGGCCCCTTCCAACTCTATGATTCTATAATAGTAGGGCTTGTTGGGTCTCTGAAGCAGGTGGGCTTGCAGGCCTGGCTATGGCATATAGTCAGGCATGCACACTTGCTGCCTGCCTGCCATCTACTGTGTTGTGTTTCTGCCTTGCTCAGTAGACTAGAAGCAAAGCCATGATAAGGAATGGCAAACATGTCACCCCCCCCAACCTGTTTACTCTTTCTGTATGAAAGGTAACTCTCATGTTTTTGGCAGCTTACAAGCATTTCAATGGGACTTGTCATCACTACAAGGTGAGGCATTTTTAAATTGTGTTGTGGTTCCAGTTAATTATTCTTTCTTCCTTTATTTATCCATTAATTCATTTATTTAGAACATTTCTATGCAGCCCCTCCAGGGAACCTACTTGTAATCTAGTCATTAGGGGAATTTTCTGCAGCAGCATAGATATCCCGCAAAATTATAATTTTTAAATTGCAGTCCACATGGTGTAATAGGTTTCATGCTTGCACTTGTGTAGCTAATATGGATATTAGTATTATTTGTGAATGCACCAAGATATTATTTGGGGGAGAGTCTGTATTCAAGTGTCAATCTTGCCTTTTGTTGAAAAGAGTAAAAAATAAACATCCTGCATGTAACTTTTCTCAGTGGTGATCCTAGAAATAATGATGAATTCTAGCACTTATAATTAATTTTTCCATCTTATACTGACTACATATGCTCATTTAGCAACAATGACAAACCGAGAGACAAAGACAGCAGCATGTGTGAACGAAAGCATATACTGTGTCCTAGATGTTAAAATTCCCACTTGGGAAACACATCAGCAAGCACTGTAAATTCATTAGGCATCTTAAGTAGAAAGTTATCCCCTGAGACGCCAAGACAGCATATTTGGAATATTTTTAAACAAGTGAAAGGAAAGCAGAAATAATAATGAGACAGAGGAACAACTTTTAGTCAAGGGATGTTGAAGGTTAATCCAATCAGCAGGGTTCATGAGGAAAAGCACTAGAGAATTGTATATTCACATACAAGGAGGCAGAAAATGGGGAATAGCTTATTTCAACATCAATGAAATGATTCTGAAATATTTAAATCCTGTACTGAGAAGCATTTTATTTTGCGGACATCCCCATATAACATCTCTGCTATTAGACATCATGAACAAATTATAGTTGGTGACAAGTACAAACCTAATTTATTGTGGGCATGCCCACTACCTCCTTCCTTTTCTGTTGTGTTTAGGACAGGGGACCCCAACCTTTTGAAGTGTGTAGGCAACTTTGGAATTCTGACACAGAGTGGTGGGTGCAATCACAAAATGGCTGCCATAGGAGGCAGAGCCAGGCACGCAGAGGAAACCAAAGTACAGGGGAGAAGGGTGGTAATTTAAAAAATAAACTGGGAAAGAGGAGCGAGAGAGGGGATAAAACCAACATTGTGGTGGCAGCTGCCACTGAAACAATGTTATTGTAATCTGTCCAGCCAATCAGATCTCCAGTGGACAATTGGGCAAGTGCCCCACGTGGCTCCACTCAATTTCTAAAAACACATGATGAATGCCAGGAAAGATGTCAGCAGGCACCATGTTGGGTACCCCTGGTTTAGGATTTAGGAGCTTGTTCAGGACTTCTTCAACCCAGTTCCAATTTATTGTGATATTGAATGTGAGAATTTAACAAATTAGCAGGGGTGTCAAACTTAAGGCCCAGGAGCCGGAACTGGCCAGTTCAGGGCTCTTATCCAGCCTGTGAGTAACTGGTGTGATGGAGGGAACAGGAGACTGGTTGGTGTGTGTGTGTGAGTGGGTGGAGCCACTCCTAGTGTGGCTTCAGCATAGTGAAACTACATTATCTGCAGAAAACAGAACCGCTTCGCTTCAGTGGCATCCTCACTAATAAGTGTAGATGGTGTTTTAATTGTTTTAACTTATTGTGTATATTTACTGTTGCAACTCGCCTTGATACCTCTGAATTATTTATTTATTTATAATTTAAATTTATATACTGCCCTTCTCTGAATGTACAGAGCTCAGGGTGGTTAACAACAGAAAACTGTACAATTTAAAATCCATAAATTAAAAATAGCTAAAAATAACATCAGATGGTGCCAAAGCAATCATACAATATGCATTACTATCTCGCAATAAGCATGAAAGGCAGGGTGGGAGAGGGGAAGGGAGTGCCAGATCAGGCGGTACCTGTTGTTGTCCTCAACCAAAAAGACAAAAATAGGGACCGTGATGGAACAAATCCAAGCAAAGGAAACACCGTGTACAAAAATCCAAAAATAGGAAAGTAAACAATTTTGATAGACTATAAAGAACTTATATATTATATATTATTTTGGTTTTAAGCAAAAGTAGTCAAAATATATACAATGTGAAAAATGAACTCACAAAATCTGATGCAACACAAAATTCATATATCAACAAGAGACAATATAACTGGAGATAAACAGTGCAGGGTTCAGGGTTCCCTCTAAGCTGAGTTAGTGTGAGCTAGCTCACAGTTTTTTAGCCTCTGGCACACACATTTTTGTCTTGGCTCAGGAAGGATGGCTCCAGAGCAAACTAATTTATGCAGGAGCCAAATCTCTCGCTCACAACTGTAATGCCAGTAGCTCACAAAGTGGAATTTTTGCTCACAGGACTCCACAGTTTAGAGGAAACATTGCTCCCCACTACCCAGGATGGAGACCGGCAGCGACGCTCCCTAGAAGCTGTGGAGTCCTGTGAGCCAAAATCTTCC
>NW_015174296.1:656846-664021 GCF_001447785.1 Gekko japonicus
TTTGTTAAAGTAAGTTTATTTTTCACATTGTATATATTTTGACTACTTTTGCTTATTATTATGATTATTACATAAAAACAAAATAATATATATTATATAAATTCTTTATGTCTATCAAAATTGTTTACTTTTCGATTTTTGGATTTTTGTACAAGGTGTTTCCTTTGCTTGTCCTCAACCAAAAGCCTGGCAGAACATCTCTGCCTTGTATGCACTGCTGAACTGCACAAGGTCCCGCAGGGTGTGAATGTTATTTGGCAGAGAGTTCCATCAGGTAGGAGTCAGGGCTGAAAAAATTCTGGTCGAGGACAGCCATATGTCTTTAGGACTAGGGTTCACCAGTAAGTTGCTCTCAGTGATAGATATGTGGGTCCCAGACGGCTCATGGCCTTAAAGGTCAATACCAAAACCTTGAACCTGACCCGATTTGTTTTCCCAATAACTGGGATTCAAAACTGTTGTTTGATCCTGGTTACTGGAATAGAAACAAAGGACAAGTTGTTAGGATTCCACATTAGGAGTTCATAACAAATTGAACTTAGATGGAAGCCTTCCTAAACAAGGAAATCATCAATTGCAGCCCTGTGTGTGAAGGGAGAAGGAGGAAGAGGAGAGTACACGAATCCAAGAAGACAAACTCCAGCTTGTTGTGTTGTCTAAACAGAGTCCCTCGGATATATAGATAAAGATGCATGTGTAGGAGTTGGGAGGGGGAAGGTTAGAAGAAGCTATGCCTTCCAGTTTGTTTTTTAAAACATATATCTATATCTGGCTTGTGTTAGCAGCCAGACCCCTCCTCATGCTCAGAGCAGTCTAGGGCAAGCACTACTAGAGCCTGGGTTGGCCAGGGCACAGCTCAACCATGGGTGCCAGTTGCAAAGCTCCATTAGAAAGTGAGAGAAATATACTTTGATTAGATCAGGAGGTGGTCAGAACAGATGTCTTTTCCCCACCCTAAAGGCATGTGTAACTGAAGCTAATGGATTACTCAGGACTTCCGCGAAACATCTCCAGATTCAAATGAAGGAGAGATGGAGCTCCTGTAGCTCAGAGGCACTGCCTTACTCATGGGTAGCCCCAAAAGCGGGAAACCCCACTTCTGACCTGAACCAGAGACCCACAAAGTCAGGGCAAAGAGGACACTCTTGACCTGAGCCACAGACCTAGCCAAAGCTTTGAAAAAGGTTTCAATTTCACGTTGCACAAGGCAGCCCTCGAAGCAATCTCCAACTCCCCCCTCAATCCAGCAAAGGTATGCATATGAAACAATTGCGAGTTCCACCAGGTACAGTATCTGCACTTCCATAGCTATTCAGTAGCCACCTGGCAAATAGCTCCTCTGTCTCCAAACTTTCATGTAGCCCCTTTTTGTGTGACACCTATGTCTCCATGCCTGTCCTTCCTGCCTCCTCCCTCAGGATACCCAGATAAACTAATCAAACATTAATTTCATCAATGATCCTTCCTGACACTGATCAGAGACCTATTTCCCCCTTTTGTCTAAGCCTGGGAACTTATTCAACCTACTTAGGTTGGAACATCAGTGGTCATCAAACCCTTTCAGCCAACTCCAGTAGGACCATCAACGGGCATTAATCCCATCAAGTCCTGGCCTGGGAGACCACCCCCAGAATTCCTACAAAATAGAGAGCATGCCCCGCCTCGGTGTGCACTCTGAGGGTGCCTATACTTGAGTACACCTCCAAAGTCTCCCCTTTGGGCCTCCTTCTCCATAGCATGAAATGCTGGCCATTCATGCTTCATGGACTTTTGCACATCTGGACAGGTAGTCTAACCCCCATAATTGACTCGAAATATCGCTATCATCTCCTCTGTTTTCTTAGTTCTGAATTGCATGCTCTTTCTTGACTGCTTAGCATGACTGTAATCAGAAATATTCTTTAATAAAACTATTTAATTTACTCATCAAATGTGGAGTCTTCCTACTGAACTTGATCTTGGTATATATAGGAGTCCCTGGTACCCCTCTGGCATCCTCTGTCTCTTAGCTAATTTCCCCCAACAACAAGGGTCAACAATAGGGCCATTAGGGGCCATTGAGCCATGGCCGAAATCTTTGTTTCACTCCGGTAAAGCAATCATCAAGATTGTTCTCTAAAAGTTCCACACTGGAAAGGACACATAGACCTTTCCACCACCTCAGGGCACAATTTTCCTATAAAAATAAGCCCCCCAAACCTGCTCTCTGTGTCTGTGTTCCTGGTACCAACCACATACACCCCCATTTCATGGGTTTCTTTTTCTCTCCTTCACAGAACAAAACACTGGCCATTTCTCTCTGGCTCTGATGCTTCTATGGACCTTTCCAAGGCTGGTAAATATCACCTCGTTTAGATTTCTACCCCCAAGCCTGTCCAGGAACGAGGGAGAAACCTATATTTTTCAGTACATTTAACAACAACCTAGAGAGGTAGAGTACTCTCTCTAGATTCAGAACACTAGCCACCAGAATTCCTTTTAACTGGTCCCGGCTTTCCCCAAGGGACGGATTCCAAACCTTTAGGTTAGCCTCTGGGACACAACACATTGAACAACTCAATCTAGAGCTGCACAGTTAGTCTTACCAAGGTAGCTTGTATGGTGAGCAGAAGGCACAGGAGTTTAGCCTTAGAATCCAGTTACAACATCAGAAACCAGTTAGAAATGGGAATAATATTTTATTCAGTACAGAGCTTTGCAATTAGACCAATAAGGATTTCAAAACAAGAAAGACTAGGGCAGTTTTTGCCTTCACTACACAGTAAGAGATATGCATAATTACCAGGATGATCCATAGCCCAAGAATGTCCAGGTATACAGTCCAGTTAGACACCAAGGGATTCTGAGGGAAAATCCCCCTTGTGCACCAGCCATGTGCTCAGCTTCACAAAGGAGGTCTTTGTTCCACTTGGGACAGCATTCCCAGGTGGAATTCAACAAGTAGAGAGAGAGCAAGAACAGAGAGCTCTCTTCCAAGGGACCAGACAATTATAGCCCAATTCCATTCATGACCAGCTGTGGCCAGTAGCCAATCAAGAACGGACAGAGGGTGTGTCCAATTGGTGGGTTGCCATAGCTGCAACATCTGAATGGCTAGGACTCCGAAGGCCACACCTGCAGTCATGTGACCCCAAATTCCAACCACTTCATTTTGTATGTGACTTTTGGCATGCAGGCAGAGCCAGGCGCCATCAGGTCTGCCTCCTCCTTTAGAGGTGTGAAAGCATGTGTGGTTATATGCCATGCTATTGAGGATATCTGGCCTCAGCATTTGGCTTGTAAGAGGAAACAAGGTACAGCGTTATCAGCAAGACATCCCAGGGGAAGGCAGGGGACATTTAGAAATCAATATTTCTATACACACCCTATTCTTAAAACACTGTTTCCCCGCTCCTCCCTGCCTTTTCCAGTTAGCTCTTGAATTTTGTGTGTTTTGCTGAATTAATCATTCTTTCCCCTCATTTTCCTTGTTAATAAAGACTCTTTAATTTGAACAAATCACCTGTTTATTTCGAGAGTTCTCACAAGGACACTCTCCGTAGACATTGGTGTTTAGATCCCAGTTCCCCACTCTTGCACAGTCTCCTTTTGCTAACCCCCCTCCCCAACTAATTGGAGATTGCCCCTTTGGGTAACACTTGTATATATCCAAAGTCTTGCATTTTCTCAATTGTCAGATATTTATTATACTGATTACTATCCTAAATGTATGTTTCTTGTTCAAGACAAAAATATACTGTTAAAAAAAATCTCTCACAGTGTCTGTAAAATAGGTCATACTTTCTGAGAACCACCACAACTGTTTCCTTTGTTACTCTGTATTTACTTATCTCATACTAGTTTGTCCAGTGACAGAATGCCCAAACAGATTAAGCATGAAGGCTGGGACTTCTTGAACAAATAATATCCTGTGTGAATACAAATTTGGCATGATTAACTTTTTTTTGTACTCTCAGTTTTCCTTCACCTTTACCAGTGCTTTGTTTGTATAGTTGGAAATAAAGCAATTACAAAAATTCCACAAGTCTCCAGTGCTCACTGTTCCAAGGGAATCCAATCCAGGGAAGTGACATCCCTGGAACTGCTAACTTCAACAAGCAGGCAGTAAGTAATTTTTAGGTGTTATAGATTACTTGTCATCTTGGATCCCATTGTCAGGAGAATGGTGCCATAGAAATCTTAATATTATGTATTCAGAATAATATGTATTCATAATTCTTTGTGCATACCCCTCTGTTTTATTGTTATCAATGGAACAAGCAAAACTTACTTGATCCTTCAGTGATCGTGCTGGCTACAGAGCTCCCTCCAGTTGAACTGCAACGTCTGCTGTCTTTGAACTGTTTCCTTCGCTTGGCCCAACGGTCTGTCGCTTCTTCTTGGGAGCTCTCACGAGCTTTGATGTCTTTTGTGGCTTTCTCATTGGGAAGTACTAGGCACTTGTCTTCCAAAACTGCAGTTAATTATCACCATATTTAGTAACAATATACATATTTAAACCTACTACAAGCCAAACTATCATTTACAATTAATACTGTACTTTAGGATGGGATTTGATCCCATTATGAGAAGAGTCACTGGAAAATAAAATAATGCCAGGAAAAGCTGAAGGCAGAGGGAAAAGGGGAAGACCCAACATGAGAAGGACTGATTCAATAAAGGAAGCCATGGTCCTCAGTTTGTAAGACCCAATCCATGGCCCCCAGTATGTAAGACCTGAGCAACAGGACATTTTGGAGGTCATTAATTCACACTGTTGCTAAAAGTCAGAAGCAACTTGACAGCACTTAACACACACAGGAAGTGATTGCAATCCTACATACGTTTATTTATATGTAAGTCTACTGATAATAGGGGACTTTCTTTCAGTTAAACTTGGATAGGAGGATTAGCATAGAGACACTACTTACATAGCAGATATTAACTCTCCAAACACTTTTCAGTGTAATTCCTTACATGTTTCATAGCAACATCTAATAATAAAGACTTTACTCTCTACATAGGCACATCCTTGCACTATTTTGGGCCATATAATCTAGTAATTCTATAAAATAGTGTTTTCCTATTCCTTAGAAACAAATTCTGATAATAATCTGAAAGCTAAAGCTTCATAGGAAATGACATGTTAACAAATGTAGAAAATGAGTAAGAATGAAACATAATTTGCCAATGTCATGTAATTAATATTCCACACCTTTTGTCCTGCCAGCATTAAAAGCTATCTTACGATTAAAAGCAATTATAGCTAACATCACAATAACCAATCTATGCATTTGGCCTGATCCATAGTTCTCCATGCTCATCTTGCACGGAAGGGACAGTAATCTGTATTCACCTCCTTATAAAAACCATCCACTCTCCAAACTGCGGCAATATAAATGCATAGATGATAAGAAACTTAAACAACTGAATAATATTTGTTAAAGTTTTTATAATTGCCTTTGAAGAACTGCCTTTCCTTGACATTTTTTTTTGCTTTTTCAGTTGGTTGCAGGCTTATTCCCCCCACATTTTGTTTCCTTTCTAATCCCCTTGTATGCAATACTGTCACTTCTACTGAATTGAATGGGAATATTCCATGAGCATGTTGAAGCGCCACAATTGCAAAGAATTATTGGAATCCCTACTAGTTTGAACAATTCCTGGAAATTTTGGCATGGAGCCTGGGAAGGGTGGTATTTGCAGAGGTAGGGTTGCCAAGTCTCACCTTGTTCTGGAGTGGGGGACTCCCAGGTCGATCCCGGAGCGGGCCGCATCCACGTCACCAGGAAGTGACGTGACGACGCTGGGAACACTGGGGGCGGGGCCATGACCATCCGAGGAAAAACCATAGAGTTTTCCCTCGGCTGACTGTGGCTCTGCCCCCAGCGTCCCCGACGTGGTTGCATCACTTCCTGGTGACATGCATGTCGGGATGGAGTTCCCCCCGGGGCCCGATCCGGCGGCGGTGGGGAACGGGCCTCTGGGGCGGGGGTTTCCCAGCCCCCCGGGGGGACTTGGCAAGCCTATGCAGAGGGCAGGGACCTCAACAAGGCAGTTCAGGGAGGAGACAGTCCTCAACAGGGTATAATGCCATAAAGTCCACCCTCCAAGGTAGCCATTTTCTCCACAGGAACTGGGAAGATGGACATAATGGGAAGATTGGACTCAGGGGTCAAGATATCCTTTTGCCCAACCCCATGGGGTACTGCTGGAAATGAAAGACAGTCAAGAACACATCTGTCACTCTCCTGTTGCAGGCAAGATCAGTAATACTGGGCAGCCTGTCTTGACTTGATTAATAAGATCTTAGGAAACTAGATTTACCAACCTGTGAGGTTATTCTGAATTCGGGGGGATATGGCGTCGTTTGAATTCTGGCGTGTATCTTTATTTACTTCACTTTGTTCCTCAGATTTTTCAGAGCTGGGTTTGAGTAACTCGTGTACTGGATGGGCTGCTGGATGTGCTTCAAAATTATCATATGAATTTTTTATGTCTTGTTCTTTAGAGAGTGGCTCTTGGGCTTCTGTGAAGAAGGTACCAGGAAAGATCTCCTCATCTTCTGAAGCACTAGATATATCAGCTGTCTGAGTAGAATCCTCTTGGTAACTAGGATCTTCACAAATGTTTTCAGACATCTCCTGAACTTCAGTAGAACTCTGTAATTCAGTATGTAGACCTGGTTCATCAGCATCCAACAGTGATGACTCAGATGTTTTCTCTGTTATGATGCAAGGCAATATGGGCTCATTTTTCAGTGCAATGCCAAAGGAGTCTGTTATGGTTTTGCTGTCACCTTGAATTATGAGACTTTGTTCTAATTCTCCAGTTACTACAGTCATCACAGAACCCATATTTTTCTTTCTTATTACCTCAGACTCTGCAGTACTTAGCTTAAGATTGGTATTAGAATGCATGAGTAAATGATTTTCTTGGAGGCATGTTTTAGTTTCATTAGCAGAACTGGCATTATTGTTGGTATCGTCACTCGATGGGTTATTAGAAAATGAGGGACCTTGACTGAAACCTGGTTCACCTTGTAACTCTACACATCCTTGGTCTTTGTGGTGATTGTTCTTTAGACCCACACTGCCAGTGCCTCTTTCTCTAAACTCAAAGCCTTCTGCACACACATCTAGGCTCCCTGAAAGCTCAACGGATCTAGATTTTTCTTTTTGTTCTTCATTGGAATT
>NW_015174296.1:664053-674919 GCF_001447785.1 Gekko japonicus
TATTTTAAATAGTGATCTGCAAAAAAAGCACTGCCTAGGTTTCCTTCCAGCTCAGCATGGTATACAGTCATGTTGTGGTCATATGAGGTGAAGGCATAGCAGCATGAAGATTTAAGATGTCCAAGATTACTGAACAATGATGTGAAGCTTGAGCTAAGTTTTGTACAGCTAGTAGGTGTATGGACAGTCCTGCTGTAAACATTTGTAGCTTTGGCTGGCTTGGGCCGGACTTTTAAGGATAGAGATGGCATGGAGTAAAAACCGGAGTCTCTCCTGGGGTGAACCGATGACAGTATATCAATATAGGTGGCTGGGAAAGAATTTCTCCTTATGTTTTTTGATTCCATACTTGAAATGAGCATAATGCTCCTTGTATCCACTAGGCTATTGTTCCTTATTTGAAGGATATCGTTCATCTCATTATTTTTTTTATCAAAACTTGTTTCTGTGGAACTGTAACCTTCTAGAGTAGGTTCCTCAGCATAGCTAAACTCTGAAAAGCTGATGTCTTTAGAGAAATCTTTTCCATTAGCACACACCTCCCTTTGGGAATCTTTCTTCTGAGAGAAACCACTTCCCTCCCCACAATGTAAGGCAGCTGAGAACGTGTCAGATACATCTGTACCATCTGCTGTAGGTAAGGACATAACCTCAGTTACATTATCAAAGCAGCTGTCAGAATCAGCAAATTCAGGTGGTGGAGGGATAAGTGCATACCATTCTGGGTATGTGTAACTTGTAAAAGAGTCTTCCTTCTCTTGAAAGCTAAAATCTGACTCAATATCTGAATGGCAATACGCCTCTGTTGCAGAACAATCTGCGTCACTGGCAAATGTATTGCCATACTTTGGGCTGCTGATTTGATCACATTTCTTTGGTTCATTAGCATGCTCTACACTAACCATTAATTTCTGCTTCTTGTTAATGTATTTTACCTTTGTTTTCTTTCCTACAACACTAACTTTAATTGAGGGGTTCTGGTTGCTATCAATTTGGATGGTGTATTTAATGGGTGTCTCATATCTTCCAAAGAGATCAGTTGGTGGACTTGGCCTCTTGTGCCACTTACAACAGTGGCCTTTATGATGTCTGTTTTTGCAGCATTTCCGTTTCCCAACCTCACAGCCTGTTGCAGTATCAGATAGCTTTTTCTTCACTTCCACTTTCATGCTGAAAGACTCACATTTCACTTTTGCAATTAGTCCATTCTGTGAGTGAAGGGGGTCCACAGGATCTGAGCATTGCAGTGTGATTGTTCCAGTGGTTGAGGCACCTGATTCATCAATTTTTATTTTATTGACTTCATCTGGCTGAGGAGAAAAGGTGAATGAAGGGCAATCATTTTCTTGCTGCCCTTCTTTTTCACTGTCTGATGTATTATCTTGTTCTTTATTTTCAAGAACATCTGGATTCTTTTTCTTTCCAGTCTCTAATATGCAGAAGTGCTGGTTTCTATGGTTGTCAGATGGTTTCATGTCTATTGGGTTATAAATGTTAGTTTTTGTTGTGTCTTCATCTGCTTTATTATCAACACCTTTGTAGTTTTGCTGGCATCTGTAGAAGATTGGAAAATGTTCATCTGAAGTGTGAAAACAGGAAGGAAGGAAGGAAAATGTCATGGTAGTTTAATAAACAGCACACTGAAATTTAGGCTAGTGGTTGAGTATAGTCCCCCACCCCAGATGAAAGTTATTTGAAAGAAAGCTTACAGCTTGTGGTGTGCATTTTTTGTCTGTATTAAACAGATATTCTCTGTTATATTTTTTAAAAAAACTGTTTGACCAGAAGAGTGGGGAGGAGTGTGTCTCAAAATACATGCAGTTATCTCAAAACTGTTGCCCGTTTCTGGCATTACTGCAGTCTTGCAAAACAGCTTCCACAAACAGCATCAATATTATGAAGGATTTATTTTTAGAAAGGGTGCATGAATTTATAAATAGCTGACTTGCAATGTGTGAACAACTGATATTTTCTTCCTATGGTACAGCTTCCTTGTGTGGTTCTTGCTTATTATGCTCAGCTGCTTCCCCTATTCAAGTTGATCATTGTTTGTTATAGCTGGCTGCAGCTGTGTTGTCCACACTCTTCCCCTATGAATTTATCAATAATAACTAAATTGTCATTAAAATGCTCAGGCATGGGGTTTCACATCTGGGGGGGGGAGATTATTATGGATATAACAACACAGTCATTTGGAAAGGCTTGTGATGATCTGTCATTCTTGTCTCTTCACTGGGTATTCACTTTCCTTTTTAGTATCCAGCTGAACAATCAATGTAATTTGACATGGCTGCAGATTCAGCTAAATCACCCAAGAGTTCTCATTATTATAATTCTTCTAAGAAATGAGAAAATGTAGGAATTAATTGATTTAACTGGGGTTATGGGTGTTAGAGCCATAGTGCTATTGGATCTCTCTCTTAAGTTGCAATTATGGTTTCTCAAGGGAAAATATGTTAAGAATGTTAATATCACAGGGGGGAAATGTCGTAATTGTTTGGGAGCCTGTACTGGACAGATAGAATTTAGTTTGTATCTGTGCAGCACAGCAAGTATAAAAGCATGTAGCAGTATTTTGATTACATCATCAGTTTTCTTGCTGATCATTCATGTTTTCCTATACTTAGGAGCTCATACCAGATTCAACTATTGGTGAACTCTAATTGCATTAGATTTTTCTTTTATCTTTGACAGATAATTAAAACAGTTCCTGAAATTCTAGATTTATTGCCTTTTAACACAGTTTAAGAGTTAACTCTGGCCTTCTAATCTTGCTTTAGAAATGATAATGAGCACACCTCAGGTGTAATTTTAGATGCACCTGTTTGATTACCTCATCAATAGTTAAGAACCAATCATTTATCTATATGAAGACCACATGTTTAATTTAAGATTTAGCATAAGATTGCTATTTTTTATATAAAAATATATTTATGTGATAAGCAGATCATATTTCTCTTGATGATACTCTCAGGCCCCGTTCATACGAGGCGTTTTGGGCCGGGAGTGGGCCGGATTGGAGACGGAGCAAATGGGCGCGATCCCACGCCAACATCTGGCTGGCGTTGCGCTCCCGTCTCCGATCCGGCCCTTCCCCCTATGAGGCGCATCAAAAGTGAACCACCTACCCGAGGTGGTTCATCCGGACGACACGCCGCAAGCCGGGCTGTCGGATTGCCGGCGCGTCTTTGCGCCGGCGCATCCCCAGCTCCAAGAGATTAGGTGAAATTTATCTCTCTCTGTGTGTATGGGAGAGAGACTTGGGTTTATAGAAAAATTCCTAAAAGCAGTTTAAGACAATACTCTGAAAGCTGGTTTACTTTAAAGTTTACTTACCCAAATATAGTTGAGAAATGGTAGGAGCTTTGATAATTTTGGCACTTGTGTTTGCATGCTTGTATTTTCTAACATCTTGTCTATTAAAGAGAACTATTTCAATAAATCTATTTATTAATTTATATTTATTTACTTTATAGTCAGCCTTTCTCACAGGGACTCAAGGCGGATTACACACAGTGAGCCAGTACAATCACAAAAAATGGGACATTCAATAACCAGTGCATTAGGATTTTAGAAGACTGGAACCACCAGAAAGAAGTGAAGCATAGCATAAGTATTCACTTGACACATTAAGCTTAGAGGACCTCCTTGGATAGTAGGGTCCCCTTTTATTTTGGACTTGTCTTAATAGGCACACACTCTTTTACAGTCTAAGTGCCAGGGAATCTGAAACCTGAGGAGACTCAAAAAAGCACCTGGGTTCAGCCATGACATTGGAAAATCCCAGGAAAGAAGATAAAGGGTGTACTGGAATACCATGGTATATCTTGCTCAAGAACAAAAAGAAAATTTCAATGCTAAGAACATCACCCAATATATCCTGACCCACCCCAGAAGTGTCTGCCCAGCCTAATACAATCATATCAGGTATGCTTAATACAATCATATCCCTTGGTCGAAGGAATATTTAATCAAAACCATGTGAACCATTTCCAGCTATAGACAGGTGGGCAACCCTCTACCACTAATCCAATCCAGCCATTGATAAAGGCAGTCTAACATCTGATTCACCCAGGATGGGCCTTCAGGAGGACATTTAAAAATATAATTCATTCCTGGTTCTTTGTCAATATGCTAAAACTGTCCAATGATCACCCCCACCTTGGAATGTCAGGTATTTTCCTCCTACTCTTCCTGCCAGATTTTGACAGTAGTTATCTTCGAACTGCCCAATCAAATTCAAGCTTCATATCTTGGACCAATCATATTTCTGGGAAAGTAGGTTCCCACATCTAGCTATGGGACCCCTCCCCATAAAAGGACCATCCCAACTCAGTGGAAGGGGTGCAGTTAACACCCCTGCAATTGCTTGGCAGGCTCCTTTTTTTTTGCTCTGCCCCATTGACCTCAGATGCATCTCTCCAGATCTTAACCCTGGATTTAAGATTGTATGCCCCTTCTCTAAAACGTCCCAATTTGCTGCCTTCTAACTTTTATGTTTGCCATCTTGTTGGGGTGTGTGTGTGTGTGTGTGTGTGTGTGATTACTTAGGGAATTAGTTATCAGGTGTCTAGTGTAGGTTCTTTACATTTTTTGTATACAATAAATGTATATTTTTACAATCACTCCTCTCTTCATTTTATTTTGGGGGATCCCCATTGAGATTCACCGTGGTATAAACAGACCACAGGATCCTGTGTTATTTCTTTCTGGAACCCTTATTAAAGCTCTTTCCCCCTTCGCTGGGTCCAGTTTCAGTAACACTGCAATACAGAAATTACATAAATAGGATCCTACTTACAATAAGCTAAACATCCACAGTACAGATGACAGTAGAACAAATTTAGAGTCCAGTGGCACCTTTAAGACCAACAAAGGTTTATTTAAGGTATGAGCTTTCATGTGCAAGGCACACTTTTTCAAATATATTGGAATGGTAGATGAAGTTCTAAACTTATAGAGAGGGGCTTAACAGCAAATTAACATGTAACATGATGATGTTTTAAGTTATGCAAAGTGAAAAACTAAATAACAAGTTAAGGTTATAAGATCAACAGTTTTAAAGCAATAAATATGTCAAAATAGCAGATAAATGTCTAAAGGTTTTTTTCTAACTGTGAGAAGTAACAGAATCTTAATTATCTCTTCTCAGGCATGGAAGGCATATTTTGAACTGGTTGACAGTCCTTAATCATTTATCCAAGCAAGTTTGTAAAACCATTTGAGCAGCGCTGCCGTATTACCTGAACAGAAAAGCCCTCTTGAATAGTTCGGTTTTGCACAGTTTGCAGAAGACCAGGAGAGTGGGAGCTTTCCTGACTCCTTGAGCAGGCCTTTCCACAAGGCGGGAGCCACAATAGAGAAAATATTTGTATGGGCAGTTGTTGATTTTGCTCATTTGCAGGTTAGCACCTGCAGAAGAACATGGGGGAGAGGCGGTCCTGCAAATAAGATCGGCCAACAAGGCCATGATGGGCTGTAAATATGATAGCCAATATCTTAAACTGAGTCTGGTAAAAGATGGACAGCCAATGGAACATCTGCAGAATGGGAATACTATGCATACTCCATCTAGCGCCTGTTAATAGCCAACCACGGCATTCTGGACCAGCTGGAGTTTCCGAGTTGATTTTGCATTATAGTATAGTCTCAATGTTACTGTGGCATGGATCCAGGTGGTCAGGTCAGCCATATCAAGGTAAGGGGCCATCTTACAAGCTAGGATGAGTTGGTAGAAAGCCTTTTTTTGCAATGACATTAACTTGCTTCTCCATTAGCAAAGCTGGATTCAGTATGACCCCAGTGCTTTTAATTGAGTCAGCAAGGGTCGGTTGAACTCCATCAAAAGTGGGGAGAACAATGTCCTTTAGGACTTCCTCCTTCCCACCTAGCATTATCTCTCTTTTCAGAATGTAATTTCAATTTGTTCACTTTTAGCCATTTAATCACCATGGCCAGGCACCAATTCAGGACCTCTACCGCATCATCAGGAGATATACACAGCTGAGTATCATTACCATATTGATAACCATCAACCACAAAGCTACAAATGATTTGTTCTAAGGGATTTACATAGAGATTGAAAAGCATGGGGTATCGAATTGCACCTTGTGGAACCCCACAAAATAGGTCCCACACCAATGATAACTAGTTTCCAATAGCAACCCTTTGAGTCAGATCCAGAAGTGATTTGAACCAGTTCAACACATGTCTCCTGATACCTCCTTCTACCTCCAGGTGCCTCAAACAGATGGCATGATCTACTGTACAGAAGGCTGCAGATAAATAACAGCAACACAGAGGCTTGACCTTTGTCTACACTAGGGTTGCCAATCCCCAGTTGGGGGCAGGGGATCCCCCAGTTTGGAGCCCCTCCCCCTGCTTCAGGGCTATCAGAAAGCAGGGGGGGGAAATAGCTGCTGGGTGCTCCATTATACCCTATGAAGACTGGTCCCCATAGGGTATAATGAATAATTGATCCATGGGTATCTGGGGCTTGGGGGGCTGTTTTTTGAGTTAGAGGCACTAAATTTTCAGCATAGCTGCTGGATGCGCTCCACAATGCCCCCCCCCCAGTTTCAAAAAGATTGGACCAGGGGGTCAAATTCTATGAGCCCCCAAAGAAGGTGCCCCCATCCTCCATATTTCCATTATTAAAAATAATGCAGTCCCTTTAAATGCGAGGGCAGCTCACCAGGAACTTGCTTTGGAGTTCTTCTCCTGGAGCCTCCCTCCCCTCTCCCTGAACCTCCTGGTAAGTCCCCCACTCGATTGTCAGCCTCACCTGGCAACCCTCGTCTACACTCAGAAGGAAGATCAACTAAAGCTGGTAGAACTGTCTCTGCCCTATAGGGCTGGCCTGAAGAGGGTCTGGAAAAGGTCTAAGGAAGATGAGTTATCCAAGAGGAGCTGGTTCACTACTGCTCTCTCACTTTGCCTGAAAAGAGTAGATTAGAGACTAGGTGATAATTGGCCACATCATTTTTCTGCAAGAATGTTTTTTTTAAGTAGCAGACAAATAACCACCTCTTTGAGTGGCTGTGGGAAGGTGCCCTGACTGATTTATGATAGATGCTAAGTGTTTATTGATATGGTCATTACATGATTTTATCATTCAGGATGGGCAAGGATCCAGGGTGCAAGTAGTGGCCTTCACAGATCTCGGGATCTTGTTCACATGCATCATGGAAACTGGGTCAAAATGATCTCTAAATAGCCCAGGAAATATATTAGGCCTTTCTTCTGGTGTACCTATACTTTCTGAAGGTTTTTTGTCTCATTTGCCGGTATTGGTTCAAAGAGCAGAACTCACAATTAATTCATTTCCACTATCAAAAATTAAAGGTTGCAAACAATATTTAATCTGATAGATCTTAGAGATATCTGAGACTTGGCTAGTGTGGGGCATTGTCTTGAGTCCCCACACCCTACTGCCACTGTGGGGGGGGGGGCTGTGAGAAACAATGCTGAACCAAGACACCAGTGGTGCAGGAGGTAAGGGAGTTATGCAGACTGGGTAGGAACAGTGGCCACTTTTGCTTGAGCTGCCATGGGGGCAGACCCTTCCATTTCCCCCTCCTTTTCATGGCTTTTCCATAGCATAAGGGCAGGTGCCTGTGTGTCTGACTGATTTCTTCCTGCTTGGCTACCTGCTCTGAAGAGATCAGGCAAGTTGTTTCTTTTTGTGTTCATTGTTTCATAATTGCACACAAAGGAACTTAAAAGCATTCTTCGTTCAGCATTGTGACTGCTGGATGCTGCACTCCAACTGCCAGTTGGCCTTTTCTAGAGCTCTGCAACAGCTGCAAGCCTCCCTTGTGCTGTCTTTGTCAGGACATTGACTGCTCCACACTTGCTGTTGGCCACTGAGAGAGACTGAGCTGGTCCTGCTCTGCCCAGAGGCCTGCTCGTACCACACGAAGGGAGAGGGAACTTGCCCATTCTGCTGCTAGTGGGCGACCTCAACCGGGCTCAGAGCCTGCCAAGAGGCTCCCCTCTTCCAACTGCTCTGTCCCTTTGCCTTTTGGCTCCTCCAAACACAGTGAGTGTGGATGTGTAAGCAACTGAGAGAGCTCTTTCCCCCGAGCTTAACTTGTTGGCATTCCTTTTTTCTTTCTTTGGAATTTTTTTAAAAAGACAAAAGTCTAAGTGCAGCCAGGAAATGGCAGGGCCTAACAACTCCATCACCATCTGCCCCACAGACCACCTCTCCTAGGCAGAGTCCATGGATAGTTGGTGCTATAGTTTAAATGATACAGTCCTTGCAAATCAACTCTTGAAAATTACCTGAACAAGATGAGGAAAACATAGGAATGGGTTCACAAGGATATAATATATTTTTTGAATAATAGCAGAGTGACCCAAACACTCCAATTGTGTGTGTGTGTGTGTGGGGGGTCATCCTAGTTTAGAATAGCCTAATGTTTAAAGTTGCCACTTTTCTTTCTTGTCCCCCAAGTAGCCCTGTTCTTTACCTGTACAGGACCAGTTAAACTACTGGGCCACTCCAAGTCCTTTACAATGACACCCTGGCAGAGTCCAAGGTGGGCTGCAGAGGAAACCTCTTAGACCCCAGGCTGCAGTGACCCTGGAAGGATCCAAGGCACCTGCTTGGTGTGGACCAATGTTCCCTCTAAGGTATGGAGTCCTGTGAGCAAAAATTCTACTTGGTGAGCGACTGGCATTAAAGTTGTGAGCAGGTGATTTGGCTACTGCATAAATTAGTTTGCTCTGGAGCCATCCTTCCTGAGCTGAGACAAAAATGTGTGAGCCAGAGGCTAAAAAACTGTGAGCTGGCTCACACTAACTCAGCTTAGAGGGAACCCTGGTGTGGACCCACTTAGATCTCCATGGTGCACCACAGAACAAAATGTGCACCTACTCTCAGCCCCACAAGGCCCAAGGTAGGGTGCAGAGGAAGTGCTTCTGTAGCCCACTTTGGACACTATGTATCAGTGGCTGGTTTGTTGTCCCAGGCACCCACTTGGGTCACATGGCAGTGAATCAGCCCAGCACTCACATTTGAATAATTTGTGGTTTTTAGCAATCTCTTGGGTGCTGTGGTGCACCACAGCCATTGTATAGACTCCTGTTCCTGCTCCTATCAAACATTTTGTTTTGTCTAGGGACCATAGGTTCAAGCTGTTAGCCCTTTTAGAATGGCTTATACCTACCAATGAATAAGAGTTTACAGCTTTGTTGAACTACAAAGATCATCCCAAAATCAAACTGTGGTATAATCAGATTTTAGCATAATTTCATTCTATGTGCTGTCTGCCTAGAGATGCTTGGAACTAGTGGATACTGAATTTTTCTGATGCCTGTTCTATGGAATTCTGTGGAACAATTGCTGTATTCTGAAGATTCTGATGTTGCAAATTAAGGGAAAAACTGGAAAGAAAAAATGTTTTAAAGACTTGGAAGAAGCAGATGTTGCAGCACATTGCAGGAGATCATAGTTTATAGTTCGGAAGGCTAAATGAAGCCCTACTGGGTATATCTTACCAACTTAATTAGGAGATTGGTAGAAATATGAGTCTTTTTTCCTCTTTGGTCCACACAATAATTTCTGTCTAGATTGGATGAAGCTCATTGAAATTGATTAAGATTTTGCCATTACATTCAGTGGAGTCTGGGTTTCACCAACAAAAATGAAGTTAATTGGGAAGAGTTAAAAACAGCAAAAGTGCATTTCCAGAAACAGATCATTGCAACTCCACAGCGCCAAACTGTCCTCTAATAATGTTACTGTTTCCATTTATAAATATTTCATAAAGAAAGCATAAGCAATACACTAGCAAAGCAAGGAGGAAATGTTTTATGATACTGGACCATACTGATTTCTGTCATTTATCTCTGGGATGCAGATGATTCTTTGAAGCATGGTTTTCATGCAAGCTATGTTTAGGCAAAAGGAGCTTGTGTTGGTAGGGATCTTTACTGGCTCGTTCCCTTAACAACATCTGTTTTAAGGAATGCACACAAACAATGGCTGTCAACTTACTTTCTCTATTATTGGAGGCTTTCCTGTCCTTGCAGCTTCTCCTTTTTCTGCTCATTTTGGAGACCTGAGGGTTCTCAGCATTCTACTACTCTAAAAAGGGATCATTACAAAGTATTCACTCGCAAGTTGCTCTTCTCTTTTTTGAGTTTCAGGTCAATAAGCCCACATGTACTCAGAGTTAGAGCAGAAAACTAAGTTTATATAGGTTAAATAGTTTCACATAAATCTGATACTTGTTATGCTGAAAAAAATGTAATATTTTGTGATGTTGGGTTGTGTGTTTGCTGGCACCTGATCACCAGAATACCAATTTCAGGGCATGGGAAGTATGAATGACCCGAAAGTTGGTTAGTCTTTAATGCAATGGCAGTGGCTTTAATTAGCAGACACCTCCCCAAGATGAGTCCAACTACATGAACTATACAGACGAAAATCTTGTACTTTATGTAGAATGCAGACATCTAATCAATTGGATCAAAAATGTGCTGATGGAAAGGAGTGCTTGTCACTGAATCTCCCTCAAGCTGTTCATGGAGGTCCTGTGCCCCACAGGAGCAGCATTTTGTGGGGCTTCCTTATCAGAGATGTTGTGTCCGCTGACCGCCACCAGAGGCCAGCGCACACTCCTGAGCTTCGGTCCAGAGTAACAATAGGGACTAGGATCCTAGTCCCTCCACTGGGGGAACCAATGGGACCGTGGCAGGTTGTGTATATAGTTGGCCTGCCGGCCGTTGTTCCTTGTCTTTGTTGTGTTCTGAATAAAGTGTGCTATGCACTACGTCGTTATTTGTCATTCGTCCATGCGGCAACCCACTACACAATAATGGTGACGAAGGTGGGATTCAGCCGCAACTGAGCCGGGC
>NW_015174296.1:675471-697987 GCF_001447785.1 Gekko japonicus
GCGACCAACGGCCAAGCGGAGCGCATGGTCCGGACCGCAAAGGAGGCCCTCAGGCAACTATCGGAAGGAGACTGGGAATGCCACATCGCCCGGTTCCTCCTGACGCAGTGGACAACGCCCAACCTGGTGAGCGGCTGCTGCCCTGCAGAGCTGTTGATGGGCCAGAAGCCAACGATCCTCCTAGACCGCTTGCACCCTGACCGGGCTCCGGGCCAGCGGAAAGACTCCGAACAGAGGGAAGCACCACGTGGGTTCTTCCCAGAGGAACCCGTCTTTGCCCGGAACTTTGGCAGGGGCCCGGAGTGGCTCATGGGCCGCATCGTCCGATCAATGGGCACCGTCATGTATGAGGTGTCCACCGAATGCGGACAGGTCCTGAGGAGGCATATCGACCAGCTCAGGCGGTGAATGCTTCCCGATCACACCATGGAAGAGGTACCGAGGCAGCGGGCGGACTTCGAGGAGGCACCAAGCGAGACTCCAGAGAGGGAAGTGGCCGCGCAAGAACATCCTCACCGGGACACCAGGCCCCCGGCAGCCGCAGTGAAGACCCCTGAACTGGAGGTGGCGGAAGCAGAGGCACCGGCTCCACTTCAGGAGGCCGGCCCAGAGGTCGGAACCCCAGAAAGTAAAGCTGGACAAGTGCCATCTGGGAGTGCCATCGGTAGATTTTTTGGGCTTCACAGTTGACGCAGAGGGCCGCCACCCAACCCACGAGAAGGTGAAGGCAATCGTGGAGGCACGCCTGCAATTCCACTTTGGACTTCGGCGGTGGTGCCTCCACGGTCCGGACTATGGGGGGAGGGATGTTGTGTCCGCTGACCACCACCAGAGGCCAGCGCACACTCCTGAGCTTCAGTCCAGAGTAACAATAGGGACTAGGATCCTAGTCCCTCCACTAGGGGAACCAATGGGACCGTGGCGGGAAATTCAAACCCGCCAATGGGACCCAGGGGTGTGTCCCCTGGTTGTGTATATAGTTGGCCTGCCGGCCGTTGTTCCTTGTCTTTGTTGTGTTCTGAATAAAGCGTGCTATGCACTACGTCGTTGTTTGGCGTTCGTCCATGCGGCAACCCACTACACAATAAGAGATTATCTCTGACACCAATGCACAGATGTTTTTCCTTTACATCTTGGTACTTGAGCTTTTTGCTTGGGATTACTGCAATGGTCATGGTTTTGCCTGATTTTCCTGAGACACAATTCCAAATAATTTTATTTATTTATATTCCAATTTATATCCCGCCCTACCCTGCCAAAGCAGGCCTTCAACTAACAGTAAGAATTTTTAAAAAAGGTTTCAAGTCAAGCTGAAATGTTATGGCTCCAAATGAAGCCTCTTGATGTAATGAATGCTACCTTTTCCTCAGCTCATGAACAAAAATGTAGGAATCATTCATAGATGACTTCATTGTACCCTGAAGCGTCTACTTCTCTCTTCTGTCTCTGCCTTGCATGGTTATTGGCTTGGTTTGAAACATCTCAGTAATTGAACTCATGCAGTTGCACTGTCCAACGGTTGCACATGAACCATGTCCTAGTCTGACAGAGGGTGAAGCTGCCAGTCCATTGGACTTGGGTCAGTCCATTTTAGTTGCTCAGGAGAAGTCACAAGAAAGTAAGCACAAGTAGCCTTTGCACTAAGCAAACTTGACTGCACCATCTTGCATGGCCACCTGCAAATGGCATAATGACATTCAAGCAAATCATATCATAGCTCCATACTGGACTGTAATACTGCATGAAATAAATAGCATTTTGATTTTTTTACCCAGCAACACTTACTTACAGTAGCTGTTGCACAAATGGAACTGTGTTAAATAACACTTCTTTTCCACTGTCATAAGACAGGATCCAACCCAACGGCATATCTGAGGGTCTGCCTTTCCCCATATGTGCCCCAGAGAGCTTTGTGCTTGGCAGACCAGCATCTGCTGGTTGGCCCCAGCACAAAGGATGTCCACTTAGCCTTGGCCAGGGCTTTTTCTGCCCTGGCCCTGATGTGGTAGAACATGATCTCGTCTGAGATCAGGGCCCTGAGGGACGTATTACAGCTCCACAGGGCCTGTAAAATGGAGCTGTTTGACCAAGCTTTTGGGTGAGGTGGGGGGCATCCATTTATCCCATCTATTGGCCTACCTTGCTGAAGCTTGCTGAAGTTTTCCATCTGATATGGCCTATCTGAGAAGTTCTTATAGTCTGGTTTATGGCCCAGCTGCTCCAGTTCTGAGAACACTGTATTTGTAAATTACAGTGCCATCTGTTCTCAACTCATATTCTTTGTTTTAACTGTTTTAATTATTTATTTCTTATGTTGTTATTTTGAATTGCTGTTGTAATCCGCCCTGAACCTGTTTGCAGGGAGGGCAGAATATAAATTTGAATAAATATATAAGAAAGCTATGTTCCATTACCATTTTGATAACTGAATCAGGAGTAGTGTATCTACTATTTATCCCCTGCCACTAGTAGCCAGCTAATATCAATAGGGAAAAACTGTGTATAGCAATAATATAGAGAGGCTCTTTTGTAAACTGTGACTGGTTGCCCATTTGTGGTATTAATACTGGAATTATTCTGCAATACTTAGATGATGTTCTAAATGGAATTCTGAAGATTGGTTGAAGAAATATCACAATTTCCAGTTGGTTATGAAAAATGTGAGTGCTATATTCTTGATGAAGATATCTGAAACGATGCTTACAATCCGGAACCTTAATCGAATTCTTTATTGAGAATACTTTATTGAATATTGTGGATTAGCATATTGAATACTCTTTTGTACATTGTTGTATACTTTATTGTTACTTGTCATATTTATTCTACATTTATACAATTTTCAATATTGTTCAAAGCCTTTACAGTTTTTGTACAGTTTTTCCCTATTGATATTTACGATACTGTGTGATCCTTCTTAGTAGTAGCCAGCTACCACATTATCATTTATTGCAAAGATGGTACACATGTGAAGTAAGGAGCCAGTTCTTATAATCAAAAACACACAGCACCGAATGCAAAGGCCCCAGTGCTATTTCCAAGGCCAAATGGCCCTCTGGCTGGAAGCCATTCTCAGTCTAGCTCTGGCAGCACTGCAGTTACACTCTGAGAGAGGATTTCCTTGACATTAGAAAATGTGAGGAATGAGTGAAAAGGGAGTAATGTTATGGATGGTTCACACTATGCTATGCTAATGGTCAAAATAGTCAAAAATATAACTTTATGAATAACGGTCTTGGAAAGAAAACTATATCTGTTCCTTGACTAAAGAAGAGCCATATGGCTTTACTTAATTTCTCAGCATTGGGATGTTTGAGTGGCTAGCCTTCTGGGGGAGAAACTAAGGTAACTCTATGTTTTTGTTCAAAACACTACAGACTTTTGCACAAAATTATTTTTAGATCATCGTTCTTCCACAACTTTGAGTCATTATATAAGGATAATTATTCTCTGAACAAACAAATCTTTTTTCCTTCTGCCCTCGAGATAATTCTTGCAGGGCTTTTTTAGTCATATTGACCTTTCTATTGGCTAAAAAGCTGATTAAAAACCTTTTAATTGCTGATTAAAATCATGCACAGCTTGAGAGCTTAAAAGCTGCAGTTCTGGCCTCTGCTTGAGAAGATTATTAGGTTCATACAATGGTTTTAAAGATGGAGAATGAGAGGCCATTAATTGACAGCACTGCAAGAGTAAAATATGTATAATGTCAGCTTATATATTAAAAGGCTGCTGTGGAGCAGTCAAGATTTACTTGTGTTGAGAGGTGTTGATAGTAAGTTTTTAGCTTTATCACTTGTTTTGACGTGATACTTGGGGAAACAGTTCTATTTTAAAAAATGGAACACTTACTGTCAGATGACAAAAAGGTGATCTGCTGTTTCCCCCCCATCCTTAAGTTTTAATAACAGCTTCACCGCAAACAGCAATATATACCCATGAATGTACAGCCATCTTAAAAAGCAGCTCTGTTTAAAATGGGCACTCATACAGTTCTGGACGAATCACAGTGGAACTCATAATTCTTATGGGTTGAAAAGCCACACAACAACTTATTTTTTCCTGAAGAATGTCTCCTTCCCAGTAGGAGATCACTTTTTATGGTTGTGCAATATCCCAAGGAAAGTTAAGTAAACAAATCCTCCAGCTGCAAACATTCTTAAATCAGATGCAGGAGGACAGAATATATCACTGTGTTTTTCAAGGTCCAGACTACCTCAAGTGAAATAGGTACAGGGATTACAGCCCAAAGGTTAAACAGATCCAGAACAAAGTAAAACTTTGTGATTTCACTTTTTCGCAATCTCAAGATATTCAGTGTATAACAATCAATACTAGTTAACATTGTCTTTATACCTGAGGCTGGATAGAGGTATAGGGAAGGATCCAGCACAGCATTTTTATGGATGCATGCAAAGACTTCCACCCAGAGTGTGACTTTCTTGGATCCCTTTCCTGCAGCTGCCTGAAATGCTCGCCAAAATGGAGGCTGCTGTGGTAGGGAAAAGCCAAAAGTTATGCTCCCTTGCACCCATGGAAAGTGTTGTGCTGGATCCAACCCAGAGAGGACAGATGATGAGCTTTGAGTTAGTCATATGTAGCCTGACTAGTGAATAGCAGCCAGGAAGAGCGTACTGTAGCTAGTTGCGAATGTTGATATCTCCCTTTAGAAGAGGAGGGAGTAGGGAACAGTTATTTAGAATTTGCGGGGGTGGGGCTCCCAACACCAGTCTTTTGTGGCTTGGCTTTAGCATTTTAGAAAAGTGGTTCCCAATCTTTTTGGTATGGTGACCCGCAAGTCCAAGTTTACTTGATATGGTGACCCATCCAGGGCTGGCACCTTAGGTGAACTATGACCATAGCACTCATCTAGTCCAGCATGCCATTTTCTACAGTAGATGACTGTATGTTTTTGAGAAACCAACAGACAATGCACAAAAGGCACAGCTACACACAAGCAATTGGCTTTCCAGAGTACACAGTCTTTCCACATGGAGGTTACATTCCAGCCCCCTTCTTCTCTATTATTCCTTCTAATACTCTTTAAGGTTCTGAAAAAGTAGCTCTAGTAAACCATCAGAACATGTTGGAGTTGAGTGTGTGTGAATGAGATTGTGTGAAGTGCTTTAGAGTGTCTGTGTTCGGTGGGGAAGCTATTAGCCTAAGTTGCAAACAAGAAAATAAACTCTGTTTATGTTTAAGAGAAAACAACTGTTTTATTTTGAGTAAGGATCCCCCTTGTTACCTCAGAGCCACTGCCATGCACTGACTATTCTGTGATTATACTCATTATAATTAACCTATTCTTTAGGTCAACTAAGAATTCTAAGACAAGAGCCTTTAGTGGCAGCAAAAATAAATAGTAAACACTAAGGAAGGCAAGGAATCAGCATAACACAGGTCACCTTGGAATACTACAGAGAGGTGCCTTTACAGACACTGCACATATAAAGGAGTCACAGAAAAAGGGTGAAATCGTTACATCAGCTATTTTACTATTAGGTGTGGTAAGATCCTGCTGATGTGACTTTGGCATTTGGCCTGAATGTGTTTCTGCTCATTCCTAGCAGGATTCTTCCACAGAGTAGTGACGGATATGTACAGGATTAAACCCACTCAGCCCAGTCCAGGGGTGAGAGGGAACCCTATATTTCAGCACATGAAACAAAATCCACGAGACAGTCTGTACTCTCTCTAGGATTCAGAAGTTTGCCACCAGAATCTCTTCAAAGGGGTCCCCACCCAGCCCAAGAGCAGAGATTCAATCTCTTAGCTGGTATCTGGGACTTAACACATCAGCAACTCTAACTCAGAGGTGCACACAATTACTCTCACAATGGTAGCTCTGTGGTCAGCGTTTAGACACGAGATTTAGCCTTGGAGTTCAATTACCGCATCAGAGACAATTACACATATGAATGATCTTTATTCAGTGCAAAGCATAGCAAGAGACTAATAGAGGATACAAAAATAATAACAACCTATGGCTATTTGCCCTTACTGCACATTAGTAATAATCATAGTTACCAAGTTAAGTGTAGCATCAGATAGTCCAAGAGTGTCCATTGCATAACAGTACAGGTTGGCACCAAGGGATTTTGAAGAGAAATCCCATCTTGTGCAGGTATAGTCCAGGACTGCTTAGAGATACAGATCAACAATAACAGAAGATTGGCAACCGGCAATCAGTTCACAAAGAAACTCTCTGTTTCAAAAGTCAGGTTCCCAGGAGCAAGAGCAAGAGAGCTGTTCCCTAAAGAACCACGGAGTTATACCCCATGCCAGTCACCATCAGCTGTGGCCATCAGCCAATCACGAGCGGCAGGGGTGTGTGCCCAATTTCTGGTTGCCATAGCTGCCACATCAGGTGTGTAGGGATTTTGGTGGCTCAGCCATCTGGTCAAGTGACCGAAATCACACTAGGCCATCTGGTCTGCAGCAGGAAAAAAGACACACAGAATGTCATCACAGGAAGAAGGCATAAGAATTTAGAAACAATATTTCTATAAAGGATATTAACTTAGTGCCTCAACATTTTTTTTGGGGGGGGTTACTATGTAGAGATCTGGAGTTACAGGTCGCCTGTACACTTGAAAGATACAGCAGTAGAAGAACACAATTAAATTAGTGTGGAAAACCTAGTTCACATTATGGATACAGTTTTGTGTAATAGGCTCTACTGGGATTTATAATATTTCTTATGCTGTGCAGAAACATGAGAAGACACATGTGTCATCATGGCTTATGTGAAACTAGTTCTCATAAAATGCTTTCACCTGGCACTGATAGAACAGATAGAGAGGTCTGCACTTCAAGCATCTATCATCTGGTGCTATTCTCCATCCCAAATATCTCCCAGCATGGAACAATGAACTGTTGAAATCTTTATTCTCCAAAGTAATATCACAAGAATGAGGATCAGGAGAAATAATATCAAGAATTAGGATATTTTAGCTGAAGAAAACTTAAAGGCACAAGCAGTTGCTTATGAGTGCTTACAAGACAGCTGAATGCTGTGGTGCAAGAGTAGTTGTATGTCAGGTCTCCTAGTTAAGACACTCTCTACAACACACTTAAGCAGTGGTAGTTTATTGAGACATGCTTACGTTAGGAAACAGGCTCTGTGTCAGAACTGACAAAAAGCGCACAAAAGCCTCTATTATAACTAATACAAAATACACCCCACACCTCATGCATACGTCAATCAGAGGTCATTTCGGGGGGGATGCGGGGGGACGCAGTCCCCCCGGGTGAGGTGCAGGGCACATGACGAAGCCCCGCCCCCTGCTTCCGGCCACCCTGCTTCCAGCCCTCATTCAGCCAGGAGGAGGCAGGAGAAGAGGGAGGGTAAGTTGCTTCCTCCCCGCCTCTCCCCACCCCTGCCTGCCTGGGGCCAGGGAGGGCCTTTGCGGGGCTTCCTCGCACTCCCGCTGGCCTTGCAGGTCCACCGCCGGGCCCCTGATGTCAGGGGATGTGGCATATGTTAATGAGTTATGCTAATGAATTCCCCTAGCTCTTTTTCTACGAAATGACCCCTGGTCATCATTCAGCCCCTACTGTCACTATGGCAACCCTGACATACTTTCTAGCCTTATCTACTTTCTAGCCTGGCAGAAGAGACTCCAAGGCCAGCTCCCTTGGGAACTAGCATTGGGGCACAGCTTAAGGAAATGTTATGGCTTCTAAAAGCATCCACTCCAACCCATGCACTCCCCTCAAGAATTCCCTCCCCCCAGAAATATGGCAAGCAGTGAAGTGGAACAAGGTGAAACAAAACCAAAGCTTGGCACTGTATTATTGTTAGCAAAGAAAGGACAAACCTGCTGTTTGATTAGAGATCCCCCCCCCTCCAGTGAGATCAGTAGGGACACTATATAATATATCTCCGATAAGTATTATAAGTATTCTTATTACAATAGCACTAAATCCTTCCAATCAGGCTACATTGCTTTTAAAATTCTCCTAAATCACAACATTTAGCAGTATTTGATAGTATGGACTGTGCTCCTATCCACTATTGGTGTACTTGGTGAGAGCCACTATTGGTGTATTGGTGAGAGCCAGTTTGGTGTAGTGGTTAAGTGTGCGGACTCTAATCTGGGAGAACCGGGTTTGATTCCCCAGTCCTCCACTTGCACCTGCTGATGTGACCTTGGGTCAGTCACAAGCTCTGGCACAGTTGTCCTTGAAAAAGAGCAGTTTGTGTCAGAGTTCTCTCAGCCCCACCCACCTCACAGGGTGTCTGTTGTGGGGAGGGGAAGGGAAAGGAGTTTGTAAGCCGCTCTGAGACTCCAAGTGAAGGGCGGGGTATAAATCCAATCTCTTCTTCTTCTTTTTCTTTTGTTTGAAGGCTTCTGCTCCATATCTTCCATTTTTTATGACCTACCAGTATGCAAGATTCTCTTTGAGATAAATCAATTCTAACAGGAATGACATTGATCCTACAATTCTTAGATGTATGAATGGTTCCATTGACTTCATTAAGTATTGCATGCATGAATAAAGATTGTTAGCTCTCCTTATCTAGCACCTAAACCAAATTACCTGTTTTCATCGACTCAAAGCGATGGCAATGCTGCTGTGCTATTTACAGGATTAAATCCTGTGCCATACTGAAATAGCAGCCATATTACAAGGTTATACACTTTGGCTGGATTCAGAATAAGCTTCTAGTGTATTTATAACTACTTTAAGTAACAGACTTGAGAGATTACTACCCCTCTAACTCAATTAAGCTTCTTCTTCTTTTTTTTTTTGCTTGGGTCACTATGCTTTTGAATAATGACCTTTCATTAACAAGGGAATACTGCTTTGTTAGTTTATTTATTTAGATTGCTAAACTACCTTTTGTTTAGTCCCATGTACATGCGAATACATTACTTTCATGGTTGACTCCTGTCCTGCTGTATTTTATATATATAATACATAGCCTTGGCATGACAAAAAAGAAAAGAGATTACGGGCAAAAAATTGTGAAGGAAAATAAAAATAAAAAAGAAACCTGTTATTTCATTAACCTTGATAGTGAATACAGCAGAAGCAGTGATAGCACATTTCCAAAATGACCACTTTTGCCTTATAGTTGCTTCTGAGCATGTTTACTGTTGCATCTAAAACTGTCTTCAGCCTTCCCAGATCCAGAAACCACCTTTAACTACTAGAGAGCAACATGGGACCAAGTAAACAGCAAGCATGTGTCATCGCCATCATGACAGAAAGGACAGAGAGTTATGAGCTCACTAGTGGGCAGAAGACCAAGAAAGCCAGGGACAGGAGATGAGGTGTACCAAGCCAAGGGTGAGAGCTATGGAGCCAAAAGCCAAGAACCATGGACATAAGAGCCTCTCTATTACTGAGTGCCCTTGCCTAACCATCCTGCTGCTCCTCTCAGCATGTCTGAAAAGAGGCAGGAGGTATGGCTCCGTTGCTCTCTACAAATGTGCACTAACACCAGATTGTTCCAAAAAGCAGCAAAAAGAATACAGCGGCTTTATAGGGGCTCACGATTCAGAAGGGAGAGTTCTGTGACCCACTCAAGGTCCCAGCCCAAGATCAGCTTTTTTCATACAAAATGTTTATCACAAGTTATGCTGAAGAAGCCACTTTATTCATCTTCCTCAGAGTTTGATTCCTATCTTAGCAATACATGAACTGGGTATTAGGATAGAGAGAAAGCTTGTCATATGGCTCTTTTGCTTTTAAAAACATTACTTATTTAGGATTCATTCACATCTGGAGTTCTGTAACATATAAAATGTCTTAATTTCCCTCCCCCCAAAAAAACTCTACTAAGTCATCCAGCCTCACAGCTATCCAATATGGGTGACTATTGTTCCCATCAGTGAAATGGAAATCTAAACCTGAAAAAGAGTTATTTATCCTAACCCATTAAGTTCATTGTTGAGACTCAAACACAGGTTAAAATCCAATACTATAATCAACTAGACTTTTAAGAGCTGATCTGTGTTGATATTTTCAATTCCAGTTTAGCCTTGATAAACACTGATTTTTTGTCTTCCATCAAACCTCTTCGGTTTGCTGCTCTCTAATTGCCATTTGAATTGCATTTTCATCAGTTTGCTGAGTACCCGTTCTATTTGCTTTAGCACTTTGTTGACTTTAATACTACAGATGTCTGAGTGTATTAATTGGACATTGCAGTTAATACAAAGACATTTCAAATTTTATGTTACGATGAGGATATTGTCATGGATATAATTAATACAGAATAGTGAAAACTGCTCAGATTTACATATTCTAGCCTCTATTTATTTTGATAATAAGATATTTTCAGTCCTAATATATTTATTTAAAAATCTTCTTTAGGGCAAAAGGAAAGTGCTCCCTAACTTGACCACTGTCAATTTATAGTACTGAAGTCCATCAGCTTATATTATATGCATCCATCCAGGAGATACCATATGTGGGTCTGTTGATTTCCATTATTACGTTATCACTAGCCATTCTATTTCCATACTTTTAGTTAGTCTCACAACTGTGAAGCTGCACTTTATCCCAACCTATCACAGGATCTCATGCCATGCTTGGTCAATCCAGACTCATGCTATGAATATAATTACAATATGTGTGTTCTTCTACTAAGTCTTAGCACTGGGAGTTGAAGAAAATTATCTGGGCTGCCCTTATTATTGGGAAGGGATACCATATTGTCTATAGCTGTTGAAGCTACCAGCAGCTGGAGGTTGTGGGTGAATAGGAGACTAACATCTGGGACCCTTCCCCCGCTATCATCTCTACCAACAGGCAGCACTAATTTCTCACTGTTGTGCCAGGTCCCAAAACATGCAACAGTATATGGTTAAGCAGTATTTGGGAAAGCAATAACAAATAGAGAATTTTGCATCTAGTAACTGGTTTTAATTTGTAAAAATATAATAGTTTTGAAGTGGAAGCTGCTTTGGCATCCAATCCAGCTGAAAACTGGGATATAAATACATCAAGCAAACAATCAGCACTTAAAAATAACATTTATCCAAATGGGAAAAAATCTCTAGTGAAAATTTTATTTATTCAGTTGTTTTTGTAAAAAAAGATGGCAATAGAATCTTATGGGGGGAAGTCATGGCCAGATTATGCTTAAAAGAGCTGAAAGCAAGTATAGAGGCAGCTAGTACTTGTGCATATTCCTTAGCTGCTATCAAATTTTACCTAAAGTGAGGTTCCCACCTAAGGCATTTTATCTGAAAAATTTATAGGAAATTTAAAAGTTTTGCTAAGAATAACAAAATCCTCAAAGGATTTACTCATAATTAAAATGAGTGTACATTTCAAAGGAAGAGTGCTTAGGAATGAAAAGTAAAGCCATGATCCTAAGTATTATTTATTCAGAAGTAAATTCCATCAAAGTCAAGTGGATTCATTTCCATGACAATGCATTTAGGACTGAGGTTCCAGAACCCAGGGTGAAAAACTGGTCTGGGTGAATTTTTTTTTTTTTTGCATTTTAAAAATACTTTAAAGCGTTTTACACAGTCAAAACAATACTTACAAATGTTAAGAAACTCAACAGTTTGAACCTGATTTACAGTGCAATCCTGAACAGAGTTAAACCCTTCTAAAACCAATGAATTCATGGACTTGTAAGGGTGCAACTTGTTTTAAGGCATTTGTACTGCTAGACTTGTAGTTTATAAAAAGTATGACCCCATTTTTCCCCCACAGGGAAACCTATTAAAGAAGACTTCTATTTTACAAGAGCAAAGAGTGTTCAATGGCTAAAGCAGTTTTATCTGACATTTAAACTATGTCAACTATCTACAAAAAGAACAAGTTCATATAAATACTTACATTTGCTAGGGTCTAAACTTCATTTTTTTTCATGTGCATGGTTCCCACTTGCTGACACAGACAACATATGCACAAAGTGTGTGGTGACCATCAAGCTATGGCCCATCTGCTGTATTTGCAAGTTTATAGAAGCTTTGGATGCCCCATAGAAAACTAAATAGGCTAAACAGGTCACACCCTGCTACCAGTAGTCCAAATAACAGAGGAAAACAATAAGCAACTCACCTGCACAAATGCTATATGAAGCTTTCCTATTTTTCTAAGATGATTAAAACAAAAGTTGGCATTACAACGAAGGGAAGAGACTAGACAACTGCCTTGTTCAGTGTTCTTGGCCAGCTCTTCTTCTCTTCATTTCTATTTTCATCCCTTAAGCTCAGAATCTGATTAGTATATTTAATTCCATGCAGCAACAGGAATGGCCTACCTTTAATCAGCCTATTGGCACTCACCTTATTTTTCCTTCACATGCCAAACAGATTAAAAATTGCAAGACTTGCAATTTCTCCTACATTAATCTCTCTGTGTTTTAGAAGCAAATTAAGGTAAATGGTGAACATTTTTCCAGGCATAATAAACTGAACTGATGCATTTTGTAATCACAGGTAACTAACCAACATCTATCAAGTCACATGGATAACATACGTATTTTATAAATGTTATATTTTATATGCTAAATTCTGTGTCATTCTAGAGTCAAAAAAGGTAAATGTAAGAGATGACGGTTTTAATGAAAATTCCCTTTGAGCTTGCAGTTTTGTCCCAGAATATACTGAACCCATTATTTCTAGTAAAATAATACATGTTCAAGTTTAGTTATATTAACAAATGATACCAGAGTAACAACCAAACCACTTTTAACTCTAGATCTGCATTAGCAAACTCAGGACATAGCTTCAGTCTCATGGCTAAAGCAGTTTCCACTTAACCCGGCGGAATTAGCCAGCTACTGGCTGGTATCCAACTTACCCTATCTGTGTAAACTAATTGAGAAGGTGGCGGCAACTGAATTGCAGGGCTTTTTGGATGATGCCTCCATACTAGATCCCTTCCAGTCCGGCTTCTGACCAGGCCATGGGACAGAGACGGTTCTGGTCACCCTTACAGACGATCTATGGAGGCATCTGGATCGAGGCGGTACGGCGGTGTTGATGTTGTTAGACCTGTCAGCGGTGTTCGACACAGTCAAAGATCAACTACTGGTCCACCGCCTTGCCGATACTGGGATACAGGGGATTGCCTTACAGTGGCTTTCCTTGTTCCTTCAGGATCGGGGACAGAGGGTGGCAGTTGGGGAACAACCGTCCAGAAGGCACCCGCTATTGCGCAGAGTGCCCCAAGGTGCAGTGCTTTCCCCAATGCTGTTTAACATTTATATGCACCCCCTTGCCCAGATTGCCCGGAGACATGGACTGGGTTGTCATCAATATGCTGACAATAACCAGCTCTATCTGTTATTGGACGGCCAATCAGACTCTAGCCCTGGAGATCTGGACCTGGCATTGAAAGCCGTGGCTGGTTGGCTTAGGCTGAGCCAACTGAAATTGAATTTGACGAAAATGGAGGTCCTGTGCTTGAGTTGGGGATCCCTCTCCTGATTTTTCAGCAGCAGGGTGATACGACAATCCCAGAAAAGCCACATGAATTGAAGTAAGGCTTTTTAGGCTGGATGAAGCCATCAGACTTTGCTGGGTGGAGTGGCAGGATATAGCCCATAAGACGGATGACTGTAAGAGACAAGGCCTTCTCAGTGTTGCGATCACAGTTGCAGAATATCCTCTACAGAACAATTCAACTGATGCTGATCATGTTTTTGATGCCTACTTGAGGCATTATATTTCATCAGGCTTTTTGTTAAGTTCTATTTTTGACCAGTCTTTTTAATATCTCTTCAAAGTTGCTTTGGCTTTTAATAATGAAGAATGCTGCTGCTTAGATGCTGTTTTACTTTGTTGCTTTTTATTACTTTGAAATTTTGCTTTTAAAATTTGATTAGTTGTTGTTGCTGATTATTTATATTTTAAACAACTGATTATTTATATTTTAATGCTGGTAATTTTAAATACCTTGATATTGTTGAATTAGTAAGCTGCCTCAACACCCTCCTTTTTTGCTTTTACTATCTTTGTTTCTATTATTCAAACCTTAAAAAAAGAATGATGGTGGGCCATGTTCCAAAGGGCGGGGATTGCTCCAGGCCAAGCAAATTGCAAGATTAGCTTGAATACAGTTTACCACATGAAAACATTTGTATTTGCATCATTTATTTGGCATTTTCTAGCCATGTGGAAGGACTACTTTGCTTCACAGAATAATGACACCATTCCTTAAGTTCCAATCAGCTTCTTGAGATTTCACCAAGCATTGCCATTTCTACAGATTTTCTACTTAACTAGATTTTAAAAAAAAGCTTGGAATGTGTAAATGCTGAATTCTGTACTCAATATTAATTTGCAATGTGGAATACATTTACTAGTAAAGGCATAGTGTTGGATCCTACAGATGCGTGAGCAGAAAGCACCTGTGTAAAATGATCTTCTCCATGTTCCAAAAGCAGCCCCCTCAGCTGGGAGCTGGAGGACCATGCTGAATGGGTGCCCATATGGCTTGATGAACTGCAGTGAGGCGGGAAGAGCTTGCCATATGGTGCTGGTTTTGCCCAGTTTCCACTCCTCACTACAAGATCTCAAGTAACATTGTTTGTCATGCTTGTAACAGCTAGGTGGATGAGTGGTGTGACCTGGCATTAGGCAGCTTCAGCCTAAATATTGCATTAAAATGGTGAAATTCAGTTAAGAAACATGATCGGTACAACTTGTTCTACATTCAATGCTTATCTTATGTTCACCCACAATAAGCTTTCTTTTGACTGGGTGTAAGGTAGTGTGTGGTTACAGAGTGGACAGCAGCAGAATTAGTTGGCTTTGGGAATGTCCATTGCAAAAACAGGTTGCTTACCTGTAACTGGGGATCTTCAAGTGGTCATCTGTGCATTCTCACCTCTGGGATATAGTGTGCCTGTGCCGACTCCAATCAGTATAATTGAAAGCAAAAGGGATTTTCGTGCCCGCTACCCGGTCACATGCCGGGCTCCACTGCACATGACCAAGGGAGGGGCTCAACGATCTTGCCAGTTCCTTCTGACCACTGCCCTCAGTCTCCAAAGAAAGAAAGGAAGGACCGAAAGCAGAGGGGAAGGAGGGCGGGTGGTGTGAATGCACAGATGACCATTCGAAGATCCTCAGTTACAGGTAAGCAACCTTTTTATCCTCTTTGTGGTCTCTGTGCACCACACCTCTGGGAGACTAACAAGCAGTACACACCTACCTGTAGGAGGGAGCTGAGGTCCTAAATCTGCACCGCCTGCAACACCACTCGTCCAACCATTGAACGCTGATGAAGACGTACATCGAGGGCATAATGCTTCACAAACGTGTGAGGCGTGGCCCAAGTAGCTGCATTGCAGATTTCTAGCGACGCACCTCGCAGGAAGGCTGTGGATGCCGCCACTGCCCGGGTGGAATGTGCTTGTAGTGGACTCGTGAGGGACTTTTTAGCTAGCACATAGCATAACTTAATAGTCTCCACAATCCACTTGGATAGGCATTGGGACGACAGCTTCTTCCCTTGAGAGGGTAGAGCATAAGAGACAAACAAGACCGGTGATTTTCTAAAAGGCCGTGTTCAATTTAGGTAAAAGAGTAAAGCTCTTTTGATGTCCAACGAGTGAAATCGGCGTTCTTCCTCCGTCGAAGGGGATGGAAAGAACACTGGGAGAACAATGTCCGCTTGTAGGTGAAACTCAGAAACTACTTTCAGTAAGAAAGAAACATCTGGAGCCAACGTGACCCCATTATGATGGAAACTCAAATAAGGGGGGTCACAGCGGAGTGCCGATAACTCACCCATCCTCCTAGTGGAGATAACCACAACTAAAAAGGCTGTCTTCCATGACAGAAGCGATCTTACTGCCACACTTCCAGCACCGTTTAAAGAAATCCCACCAAGCGGCCATAGGCCGGAGGGAGGGGAGTAAAAAACAAAGTCCAAAGAACAACTATCTAACTGAAATACTTTCCTAACTAACTAAATTTGAAGAAAACGAGGCCTAAAGGCCAAAAAGAAATAGTTTTACCGACCAAAGCGGAGAGGTCCTATCAGTGCGGCGGTCAGAAGAGAACTGGCGGGATCGTCATGCCCCTCCCTTGTTCATGCGCAGTGGAGCCCAGCACGTGACCGGGGAGCGGGCACAAAAATCCTTTTTGCTTTCCATTATACCGATCGGAGTTGGCGCAGGTGCAATATATCCCAGAGGTGTGATGCACAGAGACCACGAAGAAGATCAGAAATGTCATGTCAAATAACTTGCAGTTTTGCATCTCAAAAGAAAAGTAACTAAATGTCTCCTCTTGTAGTGAGAACTCAGGAGACAGTCAGAAGCAGTCCATTACACATAATCTGTAAAGAACCAAAATCCGGTTTTGCAACATCTCCATAAGATACAATTTTATTAATGTTTGTGATTTAGCAATACAAGTTAAATACTATTAAATGGAATACAAAGGATCCATAGAAGGTAACAAGGCAATTTTGTAAATGTGATCTCAATTCTTATTAGTAACGTAAGCTTCAGTAAGACTTTGGCTAGAAACCCGTTCTGTGCATAGTGATGGAAATAATACAGTTAATTCAGTTTCTCATACTGTAAAGCTGTACATGCAAAATGCTAGGAAGACAACACTGAAATACATCAATGAAATGCTGCCAATTCTTCAGCAAGTAATAAAACTCTGGTGGCTCAACTCTCTGCCAAGCTTAAACTACTAAACATCTCTGCTGTTGTCAAGCTTGCCATTCCCTATTCATATATTGCTTGCCTTTGTTATATACAGCTCAAGCCCACACTACTAGGAACAACAGGGAGGGAGGAAAGGTGTATTCTGTGTAGAGCAATCCCTACATATGGTCCTGTGAGTAACCATTTCAGAGTGGCTTTTATGACAACATACAATTGAGAGATATTGAGGTATGAGAATTCTAACATCTATCACAAAGAGGATACCCTGCTGATTGCACACCATCCTTCTTAGGTTCTTTTTTATCCTTCATCACTTTCTGAAAAAGAAATCCTGAAATACAGGCATCTCAGTGTCAATTTCATGGCCCTACTTTAATATACAGAAGCTTCTGTTCTGGTTCTGATAAATGGTGCGGGCGAGGAACATTTTTGCTGCAGCCCCTTGACTCAATTTCTGTGACAAAGCAACAGCCCCAGAAAGTTAGACTAAACACTGTTAAGTAAAATATGCACTAATAAAAGACTGATCAAAAGGAATGAAACAAAAAGTGGAGATCACATTTGAAAAGTTAAAAAAAATCTAGTCAGTGTTAAGATTTTTTCATAAAAGAACAATGTGTGAAAACATATTTTGGAGGGCTAGCAAACTAATCCTCCAAAATACAAATACTAGGTAATTAAACATATCTAGTTTAAATCCAAAATATCGACAACCACTGAAAGCTGTAATATAGAAACTGGCAACTCAATTTCTTTGATTTAAAGACTGGCATTCATTCCAATCCAGTGCTTTATCAGCTGGTGGGCAATGGCTTGATGTGGAGGCACAAAAAAAGGACTCTGGTTCCTTTTATTGAGAAATTCCACAACCTGTAACACAGAGAAAATTGCATCAGGACACGTTAACACCCAGAAGATGTCTGCAGATTAACTGCTCATTAACTGAAGTGTCTTATGAAGATCAGTACCCTACTGTTTTAGGCAAGAAGTGCAACAAGGTTAATCTTGCTTCATAAATTATTTGAGCCCATTCCTCTTCTTGGGCAAACGCAAGTTTACAATTTATGTGGTGTGCAATTACTCAACTGAACATTAATTAGATAGTCACTTCATGTTTAACCATGCCCCCATACTACCACTACATTGTAAGAGCTCACAACTTCACTCTTTCATGCCACTGCTGAGTTGATGGACTATTTTGATCCATCTCTCCATCCACAGAATAGATTCATGAAATTCTGTGGGAGGAAGAGCCGCATATCTTTTAAAACTGCTCTGTTGATTGGCCTACCAAAATAGTGAAAAAGGACTGAGGCTTTCTTCAGAAAATATCAACACACATATTTATCTATCATGTTCTTCTAGAAATATAATTTTTTTTCAAATGCGGAAAAAAAGGCTGGAGCACCTGCTGGAGTGCTTTCTTTCTTTGGCACCTCATTCAGAAATGATCTTCCTCTCTAGACTCAGCTGACCTACCTTCTTGTAACCTCTAGATCATAGGACTACTATAATGTGTTCTGCTCTACCTTCTTGTAACCTCTAGATCATAGGGCTACTACTATAATGCGTTCTGTTTCAATTAGTGCAGAATGCAGCCTGGCACTTCCTCAGAAGATCTAGTTGCTATGCACATATAACACCCATTTTCACGCACCTACACTGATTTCTAATTGCATCTAAGTTCCATTCAAGATGTTGGAGGGCTTTAAAAAGTTAAAATCCATGATATCGGGCTGGCATGTTTGATGGGCTCTGTATCAATTCTTGAACCAGATCAAGGGCTCTGTATCAATGCCTGTTGGAAGGGATCAAAGTCTCTGTATAAATGCTTGAACCAGATTAGGTTCAAGGTTTTGGTACTAACCTTTAAGGCCCAAAATGGTTTGGAACCAGTGTTATTTGTGGGATCGCCTCTCCCAGTATGTCCCCCAAAGAGCATTGCGCTCAATGAATGACAACCTGCTAGTGATCCTGGGCCCAAAAAGCATCTGGCTGTCCTCAACCAGAACCAGGGCTTTTTTGGTCCTGGACCTGACCTGGTGGTACTCTTTGTCGAGTGAGATCTGGACCTTGCGAGACCTGATGCAATTCCAGAGGGCCTGTAAGACTGAGATGCACTACCAGGCTTACGGGTAAGGACAACGACGGTTTCCATCAAGACTGTCGTCCCTTGCCTTCCCCTTTCCCTTATCTGTTTTTCCTTACTTATTTCAACTGTACGATATTACTCCCTGTGGTATAAGGGGCACTATGCCATGCTTCCTTTTAATGGCCCATTGTATTGATTGTTAGTAGTATTGTTAAGAGTTGTTTTAAGTCTAAATTGTTGTTCTTATTTTATTTTAATTGTTCGTTATCATGTTACCATTGTTGTTATCTACCCTGAGGGCAGGTTATAAATCCAATATATAAATAAATGTAAATAAATACATTGTGCCAGCTGTGCTTCTTCCAGGAAGTCCTCCTTTCAATTCCCTTGCCACACATGGTGTGCTTTGCCTCTGACCATTACTGGGCCTTTTCATCTCTTGCCCCTGACTTTTGGAATGGATTGTCAGGGGCAGTGTGAAAAGCATGGGCACTGCTAGCCTTTTGTAGAAAAACTGTTCTTTTCCCACCAGAACATTGTGCCTTAGGGAGAAGCTTTAAGTTGCCTGATTTCCCCTTCATTCCAGAAAAATGGAAACAGAAACAAATACTGGAGAAACAACAGGTGGGAGGAAGTGGGAGGCAGATTACTTCATGATACAGCTTTCTAAGGAAATAAGACTAACTCAGCGGTGACCTGGATGGCCCAGGCTAGCCTGATCTAGTCAGATCTCGGAAGCTAAGAGCAGTTGGCCCTGGTTGGCAAACTGCCTCTGTTCATCTCTTGCTTGAAAAACCCTACAACAAGGGTTTCAAACATAAGGCCTGGGGGCCAGAACTAGCCCATCCAAGGCTCTTATCCGGTCCGTGAGCAACTAGTACAAGGGAGGGAACAGGAGACTGCTTGGGAGTGGGTGGGTGGATCCACTTCAACTGTGGCTTCAACATGGCAGAACAACCTCATCTGCAGCAGCCAAGCAGCGCAGGAGCATCTGCCCAGTGCTGCACTGCTAGTTCTCCAGTCCACCCATATGGGTTTTCCTTTGCACCACCCATATGGGTTTTCCTTTGCACCCCCGTCCCAGTCCATGGGGACTTGCAGTGAGAATACAACAACTTGGAGCTTACCAGCTGCTGTCCTTTATACAGTTTATATCTTTGGTACCTGACATTACGTTTTATGGCACACATGGTGCGACAAAGTGACATTTATGTCAGATTCAGCCCTCAACACGATCACCATAAGTTGGCTGCAGCTTGATGGCACTTTCCACCACCCAGACTAACTCAAAACCCACGAGATGGAAAACTGTATACAAATGGGAGATGGTTATAGAGGATATCACCGATCCATTTTGGATCTCTTTGCTACAGGATGGTAGATATTCTAAAGAAGAGTCTGGGTGGGTGCCATACCTACAAAAATGCTACATACACTTCAGAAAGTCAAGCATTAAAAGTATCTGTGCAACTTATTGGCAAGATTTACGGCCTCAATAATGGAACAACTGTCTATACCAATTGTTTTAACAACATATAATTTTCAATTTCAGTGTAATCATTGTACAATACGGAGAAGATGAGGACTCATTTGTCTGCCGGAAAAAGTGCATCCATATTGCATGCCCTAACCAATACAATCAGAGGGCAATCAATAAAAAAAGGAAATTAAATTGAGCTTTACCTGTTCTCTACTGAACCAGCGGGCATCTTCTATTTCTATGTTGTCAACTCTAATTTCTGTAGACACTGCAGACGCTATGCACCCAATCATTAGGGAGGAGGGCATTGGCCACGGCTGACAAGAGACATAGCGAATATGACCCACTTTAACTCCACTCTCCTCCTCTACCTCTCTTCGAACAGCATTTTCAATTGTTTCCCCTAATCAAAGAAAGAAAACAGATAACTGACAAAGCTCCATACTTTCAAGCAACTCGAAAGATTTGCAGTGCTCTTGAACAAGTATCCACAGGGATCCACAGACCAGAGCACAAATGAGAAGCTGGCAATATTTCCAAGGTGAAAATGCATCTACAAAAACATCAGGGCATCAGTTTCAGTGCTAATTTATGCTTTCACGGAATGCAGATTCATCATACATCTTTACAGCCTTTCACTGCCCTCTGCACTTGTTTGAACCACTACAGAAAAAAAAAATCTCAGTTTTTTGACAGCGGCAGCAGCACTCCAGAGTCACAGGCTGAGGTCTATCACATCACTTACTACTTGATCCTTTGAACTGAAGATGCTGGAGACTGAGCATGGGACCATCTGCATGCAAATCGAGTGCTCCTTCACTCAGCCACACCCCACTCCTAATTCTGTCTGGCAGAAGGAGAACAGCAACTTGACAGTATCATGGGCTGTTGCATCCTTATTGGCCTGACCAAGAGGCTGAAGCTGAAGAGGAGCAAATTACAGCCATACCTCTGCTCCATCAAGCATGCTGGATTTGGAATTTAAAGGACCATCCTGGCAACAGGGTGGTGGTGGGGGAATCAAGCCCATATGGTAGATGAAGCCAAGTTCTTGCCCCAGAAGACTTTACTCAATATATTCACCGAAGCAAGGATTACTTTTTGTTCACATCCGAATGAAGTAAGCCTGAGGAATGCTCCCCCTGATTCATAAGCCTCTACATTGATCGTGAGAGCCAGCATAGCGCTGTGCTCAGAGTGTCAGATCAGGATCTGCGAGACTCAGGTTCATGACTCCACTCTGCCACGGACGTTTGCTCTTTCAACCTAAGCCACCTCACAGGGCTGTTGTGTAAGGATACAATAAAGGAGGGAAATGATCTTGTAAGCCATTTTGGATCTCCACTGAGGCGATTAGAAAACCAAAATCAGCTCCTGTGTCCTGGCTTAAGAAAGCCTATAACTACTAGAACTGGAAGCTGATCATATAATAAAAGGGCCTGGATAGAAGAAGGTAGTTCATTAAAAAATTGGAAGAGTAGTACAGAGGTTTTGCTCTGGAACTCGGGAGGTCTAAACTAATGGGTCAGTTACAGCAAAGGCCTGGCCATACCCCACCAATTTAGGGTGTGGTAATGAAAAGACCAAATACTGTATGCTGTCTGACAGCAAGTGCCACCAAGATGAGGTTCCAAGAGAACTTTCACTAACAGTGATATGTGTGGATTTTGTGAAGGTGCTATATTAGAATACAGAAAAATTAAAGTACCAAAAAACAGAATCTATCTAGCAATGTATATATGATGGAAGTACAAAATAAACAAATGACAAAATATACCTAACAAGAGTTGAACTTGAGAATCAAAGGTCAAAAGAGTAATTTTATTTTTAAATACCCTAGGTTAGAAGTGTTAAAAATGACACAGAAGGAATGAAGAAAACCTTACCAGGCTCTACAAATCCAGCAAGGCAAGTATACATGCCTGGATGAAACCGTTTTTTTCTTCCCAAAAGACAATGGTTACCATCTGGGTGAATCACTTGCATTATCACTACAGGATCTGTAATACAGACAAAAGAAACAAATTCATATTTAAAGGGTTTCAAAAGACAGCACTGAAGTGCATAAACATACTCTCACTCACTCTTCATTTTCCCTTCAAAGGCCTGAAATCCAATTCTCTAGAAGCCCCGTAGCTAGTAATCAAATTGCAGGTTCTTTTTTCAAAATATTTATTCACCTGTTTTTATAACTGATGCCTGACAGGTGTATACTTAAGTAACCCAAAAGTGAAATTCAGGAGATAAATTACCTGCAACTTCAGCAGGCTTTTTGGTAAAAGTACTGGAATAAGTGACCTAGTTACGCACCCCACAAAAAGCAGCAACTTAATCAGCAGGA
>NW_015174296.1:697998-711091 GCF_001447785.1 Gekko japonicus
GAATGCTTGCCTTCAGCTCCTTTCAGCCACAAATTAAAAGGGCAGAAGAATAAATTTCCAGACATAAATGCAGAATTTGAAGTACAATAAAAGGCAACTTCCCTAACCGCTATGTCACACCAGCAAGTTTTCTAAGTCCCAGTTGCGGGACTTGCATTTTCTGTTTTGCTCTCTCTTTCTCATTATCTTCTGTCTGTTTGGATTTTCTTCTTCCTCTTAATAGGACTTGCTTTTAATTCCTAAAGAAAAATAAACCTCTCTACTGTTTTTTCTTTCTTTAGAGATGGACTGAAGACAGCAATCAACATTTCCTAGCACTCCCAACCTGAATGAGGCACTTTTACTCAGTTAAAACTTGTGCATACCATGGGGGGAAATGTATGAATACAGGGAAAGGTTGGGCAACAGACGTGCCAGTTCCAATACTGCTGCTGCCATGGATGCATAATTGCTGATGCATGTAATGGTGAAACCGGGTTGAAGATACATGGCAAAACTCAAAGGTGCTATACTTGTATTACTGTTCAAGCACATGCATACACATGGATTACTTGCCAAGGAAAAGTAATACAAGTTTTTCAGCATCTGAAATCAAGACTACTTAGGTTGTTTCTGCATCCCCCCCCCTCCTCTAATTCTGTACTTTTGTTTTAAATATGCTTCCTTCCTGGACAGCTCTTTTTACATTTTCTAACCCCGGTGTGTCTATTTTCCTCCACCTTCTTGTGTAGGAGTTCCAGCTCTTCACCCAGGGAAAATCCACTGGCTCTTGGATGGATTACAACTGCTGTTTCACAATCCAGCTGATTCACCAACCATTTTCTGTAGCATATTCCTGCTGCTCAGAGCAAGCAAGAGTTTAATTAAGCCTGCCAACATCAGGGTGGTGGGAAGCATGGTGGCTTCACCTTCTCTTGTTCCTCTGGACCTCAAACACTATCTCTTGGGAGAATACTTGGCAACTCAGTTCCTTCTTACATTGATAGTCCCCATACTTTCTGCAGTCTTCCCTTTCTGTTGGCTTTTTGTCCCACATTTTTTTTCCTTCCTGTCAAAATGACTGATATGACAATCCCATTAGGTAAATACTTTTCATAGACTCATGACCTGTATGTACTGTAAGACATCCAGCAGGAGTGCCAAATCCTGCTGACTGCTAGTTTTGTTAAGAAAATGTCAGTAGAAACACAACTGTTGGCTCAGCGCTCTCGTACATCTTATTCTGCTCGTAATGCTTTTCTTGGCGCAGCCATTTGAAGATTTAAGAACCACTCACAACTGACTTCATGTAACTTTTCCTTAACAAGTAGTTCACTCAAGAACAATGGGAAGGCGAGCAAACAAATTACAAAAGAGGGAGAAAGACGGGCAGCTGATGCGCTATGCTAGGATGCAGGGCAGCAAGGCAATGTGGAGGCAAACACAGACTGAGCAGTTCTCTACAGCATTTTAAGATATGGTATTAGTTGCACAGATAAAACACTAAAAATAGACTGCAAAGGAATAAACAGTGAAGGAAATAAAATATATAACATGGTTCAAGCACTGGAACAAAATACTAAAATTATGAAAGTTATTTTACATTTGTGTTGAATTTTCAACTCCTGTACAGTGAAAAAGGCAGACTAGAAATACAGTTAACAATATTAACAACATGCTGCTGGAACCTGTATTTTCCCATGCATGGGGCATGACTGTTACAGGCCCAGCCTTCAATTCTTCTCAGATAGTGTATCTGTGACAAATAAGAACTCCCTTCCTTTCCTCCACCCCAGCCAGCACAGCCTAATTTGACAGTGGTTTGGCTGGGCAGGCAAGAAGAGAATCCTCCCTCCCCACACACGTATTCTACAGCACATTGGAGCCACAGTATCTTGGTGTACCCTGGGGAATATATACCAGTATTAATATTATTTGGTGAATAACTTTTCCAAACTCAGAACCGGGCTTAGAAAAAGCCAAGTTATTTGTCCATTTTGTGGGAAACAGCCCAACTCTGAAGCAAATGGAGGGATAAGTTGCCTATTTTTGGTGTTGTCAAGGGCAGGATTTTTATTCAGTAATGAGAACACTGTAAAGAGATAAACTGGCTTGTGTTTTCACATAATATGTCTGTCACAAGATGCACCAAAGGGTGTATGAAAACATTACGTATTTAATTTTACACACACTCACACAGTGCAAAAGGAAGCAATACTGTCATGTTCTTATTCTAGAAGCTAAACCCCCTCCTTTACTCTTTACAATATGCAGCTTTGCTGTCAAAAGTTAGAACAATTTAAGTTAACCAGGACAGTGGACCAAACTTTTTCTTGCTGCTAACTGTTGTAGACAGAACAACATTTTTTCAATCCTCTTACCAACTCTTGGGTAGCATGTGTTGTGAACTCCTTCATGGCTAGGGCAGTCGTCTTTTACGCATGCTTTTCTGTATCCTCCATCTTCTAATTTAGTTGCACTACCACATGTTGGGCAGAACTGATACCGGCTATCCCATGCTAAAACAGATCTAGCCTGGGCTATGATTCCTAAAAAATTACCACATAGAGCAAATGATCAATAGGTTTGAAAAAAAAAATACAGGCTCCAAACTCACCTTTTTGATATATCAAGTTAATCAAAAGTAAATCATACTATTAAAATGGGTACAGTTTATTATTTAGTTGTTATATTTATGTCCCATCTTCTTTCCATTATGAATCTAAGGGCACTCAAGAACCCTCAGCAGGGTTCTCATCTCAAGAGGTCTGTTATCAAGGGGGAACTAACTAGATGCAGTACTGCTTAGGCAAGCAAAGTATCACATACCTTTAGACCACATCCTGGGACTATTCAAGTAGATTAATGTGTTTTATATTAACTCATACTGGTCAGTTTTTTGTGCGTTACTTTGAATATTGTCTTTACAGATAGAAGAGGTCTAGTAACATCAACTGGAACTGTAGATTCAGCCATGACACCTTTGGGAAGAACTGATTTTCAAATGTAATTTCAAGACCTTGGAAATTGCCACACTAAGTTTCAGGAATTTGTGGTTCAATTACAAGACCATGTTATGAGTGAACACAAAAGCCATTAGTAACACAAGTCAGCCCTAAATTGACTTACTGTCTAAGGGGGGAAAAGAATAAAATCAATAGGATTTACCTTTTGAATCAGGGACTGAGAACAAAGGAGAAAAGGAAGGAAAAACAACAAACATGGCAGGTTATATTCATAGAGAATGAGTGCAGTATCTAATTTGTGGCACTCATTTGTCATATGACAAGTTGCAGAGGGGAACAAATGCAATCTTTAACACTGTAGTGAAAATTCCTATTGCTAAGCCCCGTATGTTTTCTATACAGAAATCTGCCCAATTGTATGTTACAGGTGATAATCCACTATACAAATTTAATGCACAAAACAGTCAGTATGAACCATGCTCTAAGAGAACTTCAAACAGATATTATATTTTATCTCCTTCTATCCTAAACCCATCCCCTGAAATTAGAACCACATGGAGACCTTACCAGCTTCATTTTCTGAGAATTGCAGCAGTGTTGGCATTGGTGGATGAACAAAGTAACAGCCTTGTTGCTTCTGTATGAATTCCTCAGCAGCAGTAGCATCTATACTGAGAGCAAACCAAGCAACTAGCCCATCATCCTCATCTGAACTTTTCCCATTCAGATTTGGAAGGTTGCTGCCTTTCAGATGAGGTTCTATTCCAAGTTCTACTCCAAGAAAGACCAAAGTAATGTTTTCAGTCTGCTCCAGGTATTCCTTTACATCTTCATAGCAGAGCTTTCGAAGTTTGACTCTTGGATCATTGGAACTATCTTCACCATCATCAAATACAGCCAATGGTCTTAAGTTTGAAAAAAGAATGTACACAGAAGTTGGCTGCTTCTGTTTTAGGTTGAGCCAGTTAGAATCTACCCTCTTCTCACTCTTCCTGTCAAGAAATATCCTGCAAAAATAGTTTTCATGCTCTCTTGCTTCACTGGTTAGGGAAAATGGCTCCAGTCCATCCTTCACATTAGCTAGTAAGTTAGCTATGTTCTTATAGCCCCAGAATTTAGCAATGTCCAATACAGTTTGGTTTGATTTATTGGTCACAGACCTGTCACACCTTACCAAAAAAAAGGGGGGGTGTTAAAAAGGTATACCATCTTAAGACAAACATTACTTATTTTATATATATAAATAAGAAAATGATGAGAACTGCGTGGAATGTTGGAAGCAGCTGATAGATCCTAAGGGTTTAGCTTCCTTGTCCCTCCTTCTCTCCTGATTCCTCATGGCCCCCCCCCAAGCTTGTTTTATAGATCTGTACGTTAAAACACTGTGAAAATGATCCATGGAAACCAGTGCTATCCACATTCTGTTAAAATAAAAGAACAAATGCACAGTTGTGTGCTAAGAGCCGCAATCCCATGCACAATTACTAGGGAGCAAATCTGTCAAATTATGCAAAGCACTGGCTGTAAATACTATTGACCTCATCCAGACTAGAATGATGGACCTGAAGTTTACAACATATACTATTATCCTGAAAAACCTATCACATTAAACCACATTACCTTAGTAGATTACTTTTCAGTGCTACAGCATATGTATATACATCCCTGGCACCCCCATTTAAATATATCTCCATTAGCAGGGCAGGGAAAAATCTCTGCCTGAAGACATTCTAACCAGTCAGAGTACTAGGGTAGATGGACCAGTACAACACAACTCTACATAAAAAAGTAACTTAGCACAAGACAGCTTTGTTACATTGCATTACATTACATTACATATTACATTTATATACCGCTCTTTCCCGAAGGCTCGGAGCGGTTTACAGAGCATGTTAATTTCACCTGACTAGGGCCACAGTACTATATATATATATATATATTGCCCCTAAAGTCATCACTGAAAGTATCAGTCTACATGTGTCTCAGGCAACAGAAGAGCTTGACATTAAAAAGGATTTTATTTAATCTATTTTTAGAATCCAATGTTAATTTTAAAAGTCTGTATAGATTAATGAGAATTAAAACAACAACATTTATACAACACTGAGTCATGCATTTCCCCATAAAATAATTCTGCTTTATTTTTCAGCATAAGAAGGTACCATCAAGTTGCAACTGACTCATGGCAACCCCATCCATAGGATGTTCAAGGCAAGAAATAAGCTGAGGAGGTTTGCCAGTGCCTTCTTCCATGTAGCTGGGGTGAATGAATTTGAATTATCTGAATAATTTATCTGCCGTGTTCTTCTTACCTCTTTTCAAGAAGAGCCTGTACAATCTCAAAGTGCCCATTTCTAGCAGCATACATCAAGGCTGTCCAGCCATTCTTAGCAGTTTCATTGATAAGTGATGGAAAATGACTCAGCAGTGCTGTAAGCCTGACTTTGTCTCCGACAGCAGCAAAATTGTGAAGCTCAGAAATCAATTGCCGTTTCGGATTCCCTTGGATATCTTCCATTATCTGTTTGGTTAGAAAAGTAACAGACAGTTTTAAAAAATCAACTTTTACATATTTGTTGAAGCAGTTCTGGAACTCTGTTCCAGCATGTTCCCCCCGAAAAAAAGCCCTGCACATTGTATGAAGCAGTAAGGTTAATTAAGTAATTGCCCTTTGTGTGTGGGGTAGTGGTGGTGGTGGTAAGTAACAAGAAAGTCCCTTTCATTAGAGGAAATTAGATGTATAACTGAACACATCATAAATAAGAATCCAGAACCAATACTCTTAAATCTCAGATATGAAAATGATTTGTCTAATATACAAAGAAAAAGAATTGCTTTACTGTTATTTGCAGCAAAAACAACCATAGTATCAAAATGGAAAACAGAAAGCGAACCAACCTTGAACTTATGGTATAAGAACTAAGGGAATGCACACATATTGCTCTCCCCACCCCTGCCTGCCTGGGGCCAGGGAGGGCCTTGGCAGGGCTTCCTCGCACTCCCGCTGGCCTTGCAGGTCCACCGCCGGGCCCCTGATGTCAGGGGGTGTGGCATATGCTAATGAGTTATGCTAATGAGTTCCCCTAGCTCTTTTTCTAAGTTTATGAATGATAGTCTGTTCTCTTTTAAACGGTTAAGCTGATGTATTTTTATCTGTGATTAAAATGTAAGTGATCAAGTTGATGTATACTTATCCTATGTAACGTTGATATTATTTATTGTAAATGGATAGTTGAAAATTGAATAAAATATAGTTTTAAAAAAAGAAAGTCCCTTTTACAGCTCTAATTGTTAAAAATGCTATGCTCTAGTCTTAACAAAACTCTTTTTCACCTGGACCTTCCTGCCTGGAACTTCTGCTTGGCCCTCTGGATGTCTGCTTCCATGAAGCTTAGATTGGGGAACTTCTAAACCCAGAGAAGGGAACTTTGATTCTTGAAAGCTTATACCTCTAAAAGCTTGTTGGTATCTGAGGTGCTGCTGGACTCGAATCTGGCTGTTCTACTTCAGACCAACCCTCTTAAACTCAACCAGAGTCAGCCATCAGTATCCCAAGATTCCAATACAAGAATAAAACAGTAATCTCATTATATATCACTAGTCTTAGTTTTGTACGAATACATTTCTTGTTCTTAATATAAGATGGCAATGTTGTTAAAGACCAACAAAAAAAAGAAGTTTCAAAAACGCCTTGAATTTTTTAAAAAGCCAAATTATATGCATAACTTGTGATTGAAAAACCAAAACTGTTGCTAAATATAATTCAACCTTTGTTTTAACAAAACATCATCATAATTATAAATTATATTTTATTTAATATTACACACCTAATCATTTTTTCAAATTATTAAACTGCAACTGCTGGAAATAATGTTCTGGTAAGAGAGATGCACATTTTTTGTTCAAAATGCCCAGAGAATAATGGAGGGGGGACCAGAATCCTAGCAGACTTACAGGCTTTTGGTATAATATCCTATTATAGCAAGAAAGGCAACCAGCCTACTGTAGTGTCAACAAGAATGCTTAGAATTGTCAATGTAGACTTGATTGAATGCCAGTAGAAATAAAGTGGGAAGCCATAAATCCTCAATTCTATACATGCTTACTAGAGAGTAAGACTCTCTGAGCTTAGAATCACTCTGTAAAGAGACCAGTACTGCAGAGTGGAATAATAGTGTTAGCTGTGACAAATATAGAATCAAGAAATGACACCCTCCACACATTTTAAATGAGAGACATCAAGGTCATAGTGCAGGTGATTTCGAACATCAATACTAAAATCATGATGAATAGCCAATAAACAGTATTCTTAAAATGGTTGCAGTAAATTAGTACTATGGATAGAAAAATATCTTTCTTGTTGGAGTCCATTTGTTATAAGCATTCAACTCTCCTTAACCACAGTCTCTTATTAGTATTTTATATTCTATTCTAGTGATGTTTTGAATATGATTTCCATGGGACTATCAATAAGCCTTGTATTACTTTTCAGGTTTCAGAATGCAGTATCATCAATTCATCATTATTTATTATATTTATTAGCAAAGCAGGTAATCAGTATCAATTATGGAAGCTGCAAAATCAGGCCTCTCACTGATAAAGGACTTGTGCATTCTTGGGTCCTCAGATATGCAAAAAAAATGTGAGTTTTTTAAAATCCCCCCCCCCTCAAACCTGGCTCAAAACGTACTGAAAATGTTCCACTGAGACCACTGTAAAGGAAAGAAAACAAAGAGGATGAGTTAACCCACCCAAGCTGCTCCACTGCATTCCCCCCTTCTCCCTAAAAGTTTCATTGTTGATTTCCAGTTCCAGGGTTATATTTATCTTTCACACCCAACCAAAGCTTCACCCCTTGTAGAACAGGCAATGTCACTTGTTTCCATACAGTACTGCTTATTTTATACAACAGGTACCACAATGTTGTGGTGACCTGAAAGTCATATATCCGGCATAATCCCTTGGCAAACATTTGCTTTAAGGGTGCTTTCAATTGTATATGAAGCCAAGGCTCTATAGCAGAACACACATTTGATTGGGCGAGGCCCTGCTTCACTCCATAGTACCTTCAGTTAAAAGATCTCAGGTAATGGAAAAAACTTTCTCTGCCCGAGTTCATGGACAGCCAACAAAACTGAACTAGCTGGACTAATGGTCTGACTCGGTATATGTAAAATTTGTATGTCCAAGTTACTGCCATGAAGAATTTTTCTGTAACTAACAAACTTTTACCCCCTTGCAGGAGTTGTAGTGGAAGATACTGCTTCTCTAATTGTGTATCTCTCTGGGGTGTACTGTGAGAGCACCTTCTGCTGGGCACCTGTCAAGACTCAGGCTGCAGGGACACCTAATATATACAAAAGAGGCAGAGACTCTGTTTGGTAGCGGGTTCAATATTTCTATTCTTGTGGCATTCAAAAACCACCAGACTACGAACTATCATTTATTTATTTAAAGTATTTATCACCCTGACAGCTCAGTCTTAATATTATCACAAAATAATAAACTGTTGCTCCTTCTGAGGCACCTTCTGCTTTATTCCCTCCTCGGATGCATCTCCTTCCTGGTCTCTCTATCCCCCTTTTCAACTGTATCTCCTTTTAAAAAACTTCTTCTCTCTCTCATGTTCCATTTTTACAGAGAGAGTAAGGGCATTACACTCCAACATTGTTTTTTTGAGTGCCATGTATGTGATATGAATATAAACATACATTGTCTAAAATGTACACATTCAATATAAAAAGGCCACCTTCCCCCCCCCCTCCGGAGTAAACAATGTTCTACAAGCATGCACAAAGAACAGAAAAGCAGCTTAAAGATTCATCTCCAACCCCAATTCCTAAGCATGATTATTCAGAAGCCAGTCCTAATGATTGTATGGGATTTACTTCCAGGTAAGATCAAGCCTACATGTAAATGTCCTGAATGCTCTAATCTTACAGCACTTTCCAGTGCCAGCTTTCAGTGCTTGATTATGAACAGCAACGGAAAAGACGGTGCCAATCATAGGCAGAGCGCCATCTCCCTAGTCCCACTTTAGATGCAACTATCTACTGAGAGGGTCAGGATTCTCACATCCTTCTTACTGCAGGGTCTCCTCAGCCAGTACTTTGTGTTTTGCAGGTGCTTCTGACAGTCAAAACCGAAGCTCGCGGGAGCAAAGCCCCCTCCACAGAGACTCGACAGAGGTGAAATGCTCCTTTAATCGTGAGAGGAAAGGGAGGGGGCGTGGCCAAAATAAAAGGCCAGAACCCGCAAGAAGCAAGCGCGGGGTTATAAATCCAAAAGAAACCCTAAAGGCACCTTGCCTACGAAGCGTTCGCCGGCCCAGCTCTGCGAATTGATAATCCAAGCCCAGCCAATAACACTTCCTTCCGGAGTCACGCTCTCACCTTTGCCTAGCGATGTGTTGCAGAAAGGCATCGTGGGAATTGTAGTTTCTTCTCCGGATCGCTCTAAACCTTGGACATTCTATGCTTTGAACATTGCTATTTTCGAGATAATACAAATTCGGGTCTTATTGTCTGTTCATTTTGTTTGTTTGTTTTGCCATCTTCAAGCACTGATCCCTTATTAAAAATTTATCTGACACAAACCATTCAAACAGAACTAGAACATGCTTATTAGCAGGGCTGATACAGGGGAGCTGATCTCTGTCACCTAGTGGGGGATCTCCAGGCCCCACCTGGAAGCTGGCAACACTGCCAGAGTGAAATGACAGCCCCAGGGTGTATCAGGAGTGTTCAGGGACTGGAATGAGAGACCATGGAGTGGAATGACAGCCCCTAGGGGTAGCAGGAGTGTTCTTTGACTAGAATGAGAGACCAAGGAGTGGAATGACAGCCCAAGGGTGTAGCAGGAGGGTTCAGGGACTGGAATGACAGGCCCCAGAGTGGAATGACAGCCCCAGGGTGTAACAGGAGTGTTCAGGGAGTGGAATGACAGCCCCTAGAAGTAACAGAAGTGTTCTGGGACTGGGATGAGAGGCCCCAGAGTGGAATGACAGCCCCCGGGGGTAGCAGGAGTGTTCTGGGACTGGGATGAGAGGCCACATAGTGGAATGACAGCACCAGGGTGTAACAGGAGTGTTCAGGGACTGGAATGACAGGCCCCAGAGTAGAATGACAGCCCCTAGAAGTAACAGAAGTCTTCTGGGACTGGGATGAGAGGCCCCAGATTGGAATGACAGCCCCTAGGAGTAACAGAAGTGTTCTGGGACTGGAATGAGAGACCACAGAGTGGAATGACAGCCCCAGGGTGTAACAGGAGTGTTCAGGGACTGGAACGACATCCCCCAGAGTGGAATGACAGCCCCTGGTGGTACCAGGAGTGTTCAGGGGCTGGAATGAGAAACCACGGAGTGGAATGACAGTCCCAGGGTGTAACAGGAGTGTTCAGGAACTGGAATGACAGGTCCCAGAGTGGAATGTCAGCCCCTGGGGGTTGCAGCAGTGTTCTGTGACTAGAATGACAGGTCCAAGAGTGGAATGACAGCCCCTGGGGGTAGTAGGAGTTTTCTGGGACTGGGATGAGAGGCCCCAGAGTGGAATGACAGCCTCTGTGATTAGGAGGACTATTCTGGGACTGGAATGAGAGACCATGGAGTGGAATGACATGCCCTGTGGGTAGGAGATATGTTCTTGGACTGGGATGATAGCGCATGGTGGTAGACTCTGTGTTCTGCAACTGGAATGGCAAGCCACTGGGGAACTTAAGAGCAGGAACAGAGACTGGAAGTGACATCATCACATCACCTACAACACAGGGCACTGTGGTATTTGGGCAAAAATTCTATGGTAAAAATGGTCAACAGTGGGAGGGCTTCTAATGTCCTGGCCCCACTGGTGGACCTCCTGATGGCACCTGGTATTTTTGGCCACTGTGTGACAGAGTGTTGGACTGGATGGGCCTTTGGCCTGATCCAACATTGGCATCTCTTATGTTCTTATTGCTTCTACCTTAGAATTTGCCCAAATATCAGAGCATCCCCACATCACTAGCAATGTGATAACATCACTCCTGGTGCACACTGGACATGCCATCACTGTATCACAGATGATACAGTCCTAGACCTAGTTTTGCCTTTTCTACCTATGATGTGGAAATGGCCCCTGTGGGTAACAGGATGCTGGACTAGATGATCCGTTGTTATGTTTTGAAGTTTTGCATTTTTCTTTATTTCAAATCATCCTGTAAATGCTTGCAATTATATGGAACGACTCAACATACCAGTGTATTCTGCAGACAGTAGGACTGATTTTGCACAAGGAGCTGCGCCACCATCGCGCCTCCCTTTGCCCCGTTTCCATTGGTCGATTTCCCACTCGAAGCCGTGTGGCCACATTTTGACCCGCGGATTCGTCCAATTTCTTCCGCGGTTTCGTGATCCTCAAAAAACAGGTTCATAAAATCGCGGGGGAAATTGGGCGAAACCACGGGTCAAAATGTGGCTGTGCCACTTCAAATGGGAAATTGACCAATGGAATCGGGGCAAAGGGAGGCGTGACGGCGACGCAGCTCCTTGTGCGAAATCAGCCCAGAAAAAAATCTGGTTAGCTTTTTGGTTAGCTGGTTACCTAATTCCAAAATTAATTAACCCATATAGTCTTTGATGACCATTGTCCAAATAAATGATTGTCTTAGACCATGTTGTTGGATATTGCACTGTTGTAGTCATTCACCTTTCAAATTTTCCTGTGAGGACATATGAATGATCATGACAGCACAATATCGAAAAATGTGCAGATCCTCATTTGGAGTCTGACAATCAAAGCTCTCCCACCACTGCCCCCATGACTCTGATATTTAAACAGATATCAATTTTCTGGTTCCAATTTTTACATATGTTGGCTCCTTTATTAATAATATAACTTAAAGTCATCTTAAGCATCTAGGAGGGGAAAATGAGAGACAGTAACTGGAAATAACATTTTAAAAGAGGGAATGTTTCATGCTAGTTGAACGCGCCTCATTACTTCTGAGCAAAATGCTGGTGACACTGCTGTGTCAGCAACCCCTAACACCTCCGGGAGGATTTCAGCTGTCTTCCAAGGTATCATTAAAGCAGTAATGTGATGCTGATTTCCTCAATATACCAAGAATATATTAAAAACTACCATGAAATCTGAGTTGACTAATAAGCAACTCCAGTCTTGCAGGGTAGCAGTTTTGGAGTATGTGTACATCACCATCTCGGGTGAATTTGTACAACTTTTAATCGTCAGGCCAGTTTTGGATGTTAAAAATATGAGCAAATACACTGGATTTCTGTTAATCCTGTGCAGTTATATAAGTCTGTGCACTGTGCATTATTTCTTCTTGCTTATCACTTTTTTAACAGTCTTCTAGCATTGGTCTGTGCAGGTTTCATTTGATAGGAGCGGTCAGGGACCCATGTGCCTTTGGGACCACCTCCTCCAATATGTCCTCAGAGGAGCACTGAGCACTGAGATCAGCTGATAACAACTTACTGGTGATCCCCGGCCCTAGGGAGGTCCGGCTGTCCTCGACCAGGGCCAGGGCCTTTTCGGTCATAGCCCGGACCTAGTGGAACTCTCTAACAAATAACATCAGGGCCCCGTGGGATCTGATGCAGTTCTACAGGGCCTGTAAGGAAGAGATGTTCCACCAGGCTTTTGGTTGAGGACAGCAACAGTTAAAACTGGCACCCTCCTTTCTTACTTTTGACCCCACATTCCCTTCCCCACCCTGCTGCACAAAGAGCATGGCAACTGGCAAAAATGATTGATCACCATCTATATTGATTGTTTTATTAGTGCACTGTAATAATTTTATCATGCTGGTTGTATTTTATCTGTTTTAATGCTGTAAATCGCTTGTGGGGTTGGGCGATTCTGAAATCTAAATAATAATAATTGAATTCTAAAACTAACCAGAATTTTTTTTGGGGGGAGGAGAGAGAGTGGAATATCTTGGTTAGAGAGGTAAGAGTATCATTCACTAATAGCAGGTTTTTGTGGTAACACATGGGATTATGAAAAGTTATCTCACAGGAAAACTGTGTTTTCCACTGGTCTTTTTATAGATCATAGAATCACAAGTGGAGACCCGCAAGAAACTTGCAGGATGGTTAGCTTATTCATCACACCTTTGCTTCCTCTCCTTACCCCCTACCTCTCTCACACTAT